>NC_073304.1:6113058-6171123 GCF_027595985.1 Sorex araneus | reverse complement strand
AAGTACCTTCTGAAGGTTGCAGAACAATGCCCAGGGGAACTACCATCAGGGCCCACATCCAGTCCCGTTAAACGTTTGCCTTCCTTGCTATTCTCCCACTCTGCCCACTGCCTCATCTAATCAGCTATAAAAAAGTAGCTTAAGAGAAATAAAATTGGAGCTTGCTCCTATTCTTTCGTGTCTGTCTGTGTCTGTCTCTTTCTTCTTGTGTCTGTCTCTTTTTCACTTGTGCACCCTCTCCCGGCCATCCACGTTGACCAAGTCCCGCGGGACGGGACACTCTCCTAGACCCAAAGGTGCAGCCACTTTGCACAGATACGGCACGCAAGGAGGTGTGCACCAATCACCTGGGCCTCTAAAATCTGTTTTGATCTTTTTGCTTTCTGTTGGTTTGCTTGGTTCGCCCTTCTACAGGGCACAGGGACACTCTCTCCTTGTTAAGAATGAAATCCAAGGGGCCTGGAGCGATAGCACAGCGAGTAGGGCACTTGCCTTGCATGTGGCCGGCCCTTCGATTCCCAGCATCCCACATGGTCCCCCGAGCACCACCAGGAGTAATTCCTGAGTGTAGAGCCAGAAGTAACCCCTGTGCATTGTTGGGTGTGACCCAAAATGAAAAATAAAAAGAATGAACTCCGAGGGGCTAGAGAGATAGTAAGTACAGCAGGTAGGGCACTTGCCTTGTATGCACCCGAACTGGGTTCGATCCCCAGCATCCCATATGGTGCCTTGAGCACTGCCAGGAGCACTGTAAGTCCTGAGCATTACCAGGTATGGTCCAACAACACTTCCCACCCTCAAAGAAAGAAATTCCAGACCAAACCTACATCACCTCAACTTGCACCAATCTCTCTCCTCTCTCGAGGTACAGATGAGCCCAGCACCTAGCACCTGGCTTGGGTGCTGCCGTGACAGAGATGTGGAGCTGGACTCAGAGACAATCAATCGCTCTGGGCCGCCAGCTTGATGCTGTGAGTCACGTGTGTGCAACCATGGGAACCGCACGGTCCTGTGGGACCCGCCCCACACCCAGGGAACACTGCAGTGCTCCCTGCACTTGTAGTTCTTTGTCGTTCTTGATCAGGAGCCCCGTGACGTCACACTCCCGCCCCGCCCCGCCCCGCCCCGCCCCGCCCCGCTGTAGAGTCCGTTGGACTGCCAGGAGAACAGGGCAGTGGGAGAGGGGCGGCCTCGAGGGTGGGACTTGGAGGTGATTTATCCCCACCAGCGGAAAGAGCTCGGAAAGCAGGAGAGCGGACAGGTTCCCGAGGCCTGCGGAGACAGACCCCGGGTGAGCATCTGACGGGGAGCAGGAAGGGGAAGGGCGGGGGCGGGGGGCACTGGCTCAAGTGTGCTGGGCTGGGCTGGAAAGCCAGAGGCACGTCCGAGAAACTCAACGTATTCCAGGCTCAGCTCAGAAGTTTCCACGTCTACTCAGGCCCCGGGATCCACAGCCGCAGGGGAAGGGGCCTCGAGGGGGGAGGGGCGCCCACCCCGCTGCCCTCCTTCCCTTCTGCAGGGTGGGCTGCCTCACACCCGCCAGCTGGAACCGACTGTGTCTTTCCCTGTTCACTCTGCCCCTTTTTGGGGGCATCAATCAAACAGGCTGGAACCCAAGAAACCCAGAATCAGGAAACTCAAGAATCTGGAACCCAAGAAACCTAGGGACGCAGAATCCTATAAAAGCCTGACTCCTGACTCCTGACTCCTGACTCCACCCCTCTCTCCCCCTCTCCCCCCTCCCTGCCCCCTCTCTCCTCCTCCCTCTCTCCCTCTATCACTCCCTCTCTCTCTCCCTTTCCCCCTCCTCCTCTCCTCTCTTTCTCCTCCTGTCTCTCCTCCCTCTTTCCCTCCCTCTCCTGTTCTTTCCCTCCTCTCTCCCTCTCTCCCCTCTCTCCTTCTCCTTCTCTCTTCCTCCCTCCCTCCCTCTCCCCCTCCCTGTCCCCTCTCTCCCCCTCTCCATCACTCCTCTCTCTCTCCCTCTCTCCCTTTCCCCCTCCTCCTCTCCTCTCTTTCTCCTCCTGCCTCTCCTCCCTCTTTCCCTCCCTCTCCTGTTCTTTCCTTCCTCTCTCCCTCTCTCTGCTCTCTCCCCTCTCTCCTTCTTCTTCTCCTTCCCTCCCTTCCTCCCTCCCTCCCTCTCTCCCTCCCTCTCTCCCTCTCTCTCCTCCCCCCCTCTCTTTCTCTCTCTCTCTGCCTCTCTCCTCTCTCTCTCCCCTTCTCCCCCCTTTCTCTCCCTCCGTCTGCAACCTCATGCCCCATGCCCCAGGCATGCAATTTCCACTTGTCTTAAGCAATCAGCTTCTATTTTTCCCATGGTTTTGGGCAACTCAGCAGCAGAGTGTATGTCTCCTGTGTGTGTGTGTGTGTGTGTGTGTGCGCGCGCGTGCGCGCGCTCACTCACGTGCGGTTCCCCCCCCCCCCCCGCCCCTGGTTGGATCCCCAGGACTGACAAGAACAAAAACAAAAATAAAACAAAGAGGATTTTCGAGTGATTTCTGCTGGAGGGCATCTTGCAAGCAGTCAGTACGCCAAGGACCAGCTCGGTCATGATCTTGTGAGGACTGGCCCAGGAATTCCAGGACAGGCCATAGGAATCTATTTAACTGTCTTAAGATTCTTTTTACAAGGACCTGCATTGTGAAATAACTTGTCTATCTGTCCCTGAGCAAGGAATTTGGAACCAGGCGCCCTGGGTCACAAAAAGAGTGGTGGTCAGACCAGATAACTGGATGCATGTCATAAGACCCAGGTCACAAGACCCAGGACTGCCCCAGAACCGGAACATTCCTGAGTATTGGCGCGAATACTGTTCTCTAAAACCATAGGCTAAGGGGTGATGTCATTTAAAATAGATTGGTTAAGAAAGTTTGCAATATTACAAATCTATTGGCTATGAAATGCGCGGGCTCTGCTGTAACGGTCGGGGAAGGCCTATATAAGACCTCCTTTGGAGAAGCTCGGGGTCTTGCCCAACCTGCTGGACCTGCGTGTCCGTGTAGGCGGCTGGACCCTGGCTAGCCAGTCTCACAATAAACCCTGCTTGCTGTTTGCAGTCTCTGGACTCTTTGTCGGTAAGGGAGATTTCGATCCGCGCCCTAACATTTGGAGGCCCCAGCGAGATACCTTCGGGCTGGGTGGAAGCTTTCCCAACAAAGCATGAGACTAGCCAGGTGGTAGCTAAGGTCCTGCTAGAAGAGATCATACCCCGATATGGGGTTCCCGACTTGATTGGGACAGACAACGGCCCGGTTTTCATTAGCATGGTCCTGCAAGGACTAGCCCAAGCTACGGGAACTGATTGGAAGTTACATTGTGAATCTAATCCCCCAGAGCTCTGGGGAGGTAGAGAGGATGAATCGGACCTTAAAGGAGACCTTGACTAAATTGGCTCTCGAGACTGGCGGGGACTGGGTGACGCTCCTGCCCCTCGCGGTTTTTCGAGTTAGGAACACCCCTTATGTCCATGGACTGACACCTTTTGAAATCCTCTATGGGGCACCCCCACCCATCACACGAAGGACCTTTGCTCCACCGGGAGAAGTTGCTGTGCCCCCAGACTACCTGACAGTCCTGCAAGCCCTGTCCCGAGTGCACCAACAGATATGGCCGCTAGTCAAGGAGTTCCACGAGAGAAAAGGGGAGGATCCGGGGCATGGGTTGATCCCTGGGGACAAGGTCTGGGTGAAGCGGCATAATGTCAGAAACCTTGAGCCCCGATGGAAGGGTCCTTATGTTGTTCTCTATACTACCCCCACTGCCCTAAAGGTCGATGGAATTGGACCCTGGGTCCATCACTCCCACGTCCGACGAGCAGGAGCAGGGGAGGGAGAGGAGAGGAGTCTCCCTCAGCCTCAATGGACTGCGCGGCGCCACCCTTCGAATCCCCTCAAGCTCCGGCTGGTACGAGGTGCTTCTGGACACGGGAGCAGCGCACTCGATGGTACATCCACCTCTTAGTCATACTCCTAGTGATCTTCCCTCCGGCGCAGTTGGCCAGCAACCCTCACCAGCCGTACAGACAGACCTGGGTCCTGAGGAGCGGAGACACCCATGAGGAATGGAACTTGACTACAAATCCGGCCAGCCCCCTGTGGACTTGGTGGCCAGAACTGTATGTGAACTTAGAGGAGGTCCTGGGCACCTTCTATGCCCTCCCTCCACAAGGGGAAGTTCATTACATGAGAAAACGAGTGCTGGGAGACACCTCCCCGCTCCTGGATAGACAGGCCCTCCGGAAAAATGGTTTTTTTGCCTGCCCGGGCTATAAAACTGGAGCATGGCGCCGGAAGTGTGGGGGATTGGAAAGCTTTTACTGTGCCAAGTGGGAATGTGTGGTGGCTAATGATGGGGAATGGAGATGGTCAGTAGCTCAGGATCTGATCAACATACAGTTCACCCACCCTTTCCAGCAGTGGCAGGTGGCCCCAGATTCCAATCAGGTTAAGGTTTCTTTCACCAGGGCCGGGAAGGCAGACCGAAGGTGGGTGAACGGACTAACCTGGGGTCTTTTGCCTTACAAGAGACCCTGGAAGGGAGTCCTGTTCCAGATACTACTCCGTGTAGAGGCTGTCTCCACCCCAGTAGGGCCCAACAACGTATTGAAGCCGCCTGACCTCAGGTTAACCCCCACGAGCCCGGGGCCTGCCCCACCTTCTCTGGCAAGTCTGACAGCTGCTAATGGTAGTGCCCCTAGCCCAAGCCAGGCAATGGGTGCCGTCCTCCATCCCCAACCACTGGGGTCGTTGGAGCTCTTGTTGCACGCCGCGTATATGGCTCTGAATAAGACAGCCCCAAGTCTAACTGAGTCATGCTGGCTGTGCCTTAGCCCTGCTCCTCCGTTTTACGAGGCCATCGGAGTTAATGTCTCATATAATGTCAGCTTTTCTGCCCCCCGCGATGACTGGGATTCTCGCCCCAGTACTGGCCTGACCATAACCCAAGTAAGTGGCCAGGGGAGCTGTGTGGGCATAGTTCCACCAGAGAAATTTGGACTCTGTGCCCGTCACTTTACCAACCCGGGCTGGAACAACTCCGTATGGGTGACGCCGGCGGCTGGCACCTGGTGGGTGTGTTCACTTTCTGGACTCACTCCGCATCTGGCTGGGTCAGTATTCAATGCTTCCCGGGAGTTCTGCCTGACGGTGGTGATAGTACCCAGAATTATTTACCACTCCGGCGAAGCCCCTATTCTCTATTGGTCTAGCCAACCAGAGGGACAGCACCGAGTCAGGAGGGAACCCATCACCACCCTAACGATTGCCACCCTGTTTGGAATAGGCCTTGCAGGAGCCAGCACGGGCATTGCCTCTTTAGCCACCCAACACTCGGGTCTTACCTCCCTCAGGGCAGCCGTAGATGAGGATTTAGATCGTATTGAAAAATCCATTAGTCACCTTGAAAAGTCTTTAACTTCGCTGTCTGAGGTGGTACTCCAGAATAGGAGGGGACTAGATTTGCTGCTCCTCAAGAATGGAGGCCTCTGCGCTGCCCTAGGAGAAGAGTGCTGCTTCTACGCAGACCACACGGGGGTGGTCCGAGACTCCATGGCTAAATTGCGGGAAGGCCTCGAGCAGCGCCGAAGGGAAAGGGAGGCCAGGGAGGGTTGGTTCGAGTCATGGTTTAATCAGTCTCCCTGGCTAACCACTCTCCTCTCGGCCCTGACAGGCCCTCTCTTAATCCTGCTGATCATGGTGACCATAGGGCCCTGCATCTTAAATCGATTAGTGACCTTTGTTAAGGAGCGCGTCAATACTGTCCAACTCCTAGTTCTAAGGCAACAATACCAGGCGTTGCCACTTACTGAGGAAAGTCACTCCTAGGTATGGGAACATAGGAGCCATAGAGAAGGATTCCTCAATATGAAGCAGGGAAAGGGAGGAATGTGAGGACTGGCCCAGGAATTCCAGGACAGGCCATAGGAATCTATTTAACTGTCTTAAGATTCTTTTTACAAGGACCTGCATTGTGAAATAACTTGTCTATCTGTCCCTGAGCAAGGAATTTGGAACCAGGCGCCCTGGGTCGCAAAAAGAGTGGTGGTCAGACCAGATAACCGGATGCATGTCATAAGACCCAGGTCACAAGACCCAGGACTGCCCCAGAACCAGAACATTCCTGAGTATTGGCGCGAATACTGTTCTCTAAAACCATAGGCTAAGGGGTGATGTCCTTTTAAATGGATTGGTTAAGAAAGTTTGCAATATTACAAATCTATTGGCTATGAAATGCGCGGGCTCTGCTGTAACGGTCTGGGAAGGCCTATATAAGATCTCCTTTGGAGAAGCTCGGGGTCTTGCCCAACCTGCTGGACCTGCGTGTCCGTGTAGGCGGCTGGACCCTGGCTAGCCAGTCTCACAATAAACCCTGCTTGCTGTTTGCAGTCTCTGGACTCTTTGTCGGTAAGGGAGATTTCGATCCGCGCCCTAACAATCTTAGTTTAGAAGCGGGCCGTGTCTTAGAGTTACCCGGGCCCAGGTGAGAGGTGAGCGCTTGCAGGCGTGTGTAGCCAGGAGCAGAGGCCAGCCTGCAACACACGGAGACACACGGCCCAGCTTCCAACCTCACAGCCGACAAGAAAACATAAAACAGGGCCTGGAGCAATAGGACAGTGGCTAAGACACCGGCCTTGCACGCGGCTGACCTGGGTTCCATCCCCGGCATCCTTTATGGTCCCTCGAACCTGCCAGGAGTGATCCCCGAGTGCAGAGCCAGAAGGAACCCCTGAGCACTGCCTGGTGTGGCCCAAACCAGTGAAACAAACAAAACCCACGGAACCTATCGAGAGCTGAACAACTCTCAACAAAGAACCTGGAGAACAGCAAAACCAAGTGGCCTCTCATGGACAAGTGACTCACAACGACAAATCCCTGCTGTCTCCTCAGAAACCTGGGAACTGTGATGATGAGCTCGGAGGGAAGGAGGCAGGAGCCGGTCGGGTGAGAATTAGGCTTCCTGAGAGTAAGGTGTGCGGAAAAATCCCAAGGCCTAGATGTTAAGATCTCAGATAAAGACGAATTTCCAGAGCTAGTTCCTGGTGGGTTTTCCCCATTAAAAGGAAAAAGAAAAACACCTAAAGCCAGGCCCAGTCTGCCAGGGAAGGACACCTGGGTGCAGGGGGTTTATCTGTTTGTTTCTGTTCTTTGGCCACTCCTGGCTGTGATTACTCTTCTCTTCTTCCCTCTGAGCTCAGGGATCACTCCTGGTGAGCCTTGGGGGACCACGTGATTGTTGGGGAGTGAACCCCCGTCAGCCACTCAAGGCAGATGTTCTGTCCACTGTCCTATTGCTCCAGCCCCGAGAGGAAATAAAGAGCCCAGGAAGAGGGGATTGTAAGGGAGTGTATTCCACATGCAACCTTGGTTCCTCCTACTAGAAAACAACAACTGCATAAAGCAAATATTGCAGACCTGTGTTTGAGGGCATGAAATGTTTAAAGGTGTCATTTATAGGCTAAAAATAGCACAAGGAAGGAGGCGAGCAGAGCCACCCGGAGCAAAGATTTTGCGCATCGTTAAAACCAAATTGGCATTCATTTGGATGGTATTATTCTAAATTACGGTTCATGGTAATTACCAAGACAACCACCAGTCTAATAACTTATGAGGAACAAAAATTGGGTTTTGAGGAGGTGAGTTTGCAGGGATTTCTTTTAGTCAGCCATGAAGGGAAGAATAATTTCCCTGCTAGGCTGTGGAAGTCCTGTAGTCCCCCAACCCATTTACATTCCAGCTCCCCTAGGACTCAGCAAGAGGCCAGCCCCTGACACAGCAGCCCTGAGGGGGGGCAGTGTCCAGCCAGCAGGAAGAAGGCAGGTTTTCTCTTCTGCATTTCCTTGCACCTTGAATGGTTCCTGCCTCAGATAATTGGGGCTCCCAGAGTTTAAAATAACCATTTGAACTATGAGGGGCTGAGGGTAGGTAAGATGCTATAACAATAATAGCTGGGAATGATCATGCTGGACAAGATCTGAGGGTTAAAAGTTGGTAAGGGAGGGATATTCTTGACAGCCTTTCAGTATCAACATTGCAAACCACAATGCCCAAAAGGAGACGGGGAGGGGAGGGAGGAGATGGGAGGGAGGGAGGGAGGGAGGGAGGGAGGGAGGGAGGGAGGGAGGGAGGGAGGGAGAAACAGAGACAGAGACACAGAGGGGGGAGGGAGGGAGGGAGAAGAGAGAGAGAGGGGAGGGAAGGAGGGAGAGAGAGAGACAGGGAGAGGGAGGAGGGAGGGAGGGAGGGAGAGAGAGAGAGAGAGAGAGAGAGAGAGAAGAAAAGTGCCTGCCATAGAAGCAGGCAGGGGGTGGGGGATGAGGGTGATGGGAGGGAACCTGAGGACACGGGAGCTGGGAATTGTGCACTGGTTAAGGGATGGGTGTTGGAACACTGTATGACTGAAATCCAATCATGAGCAGCTTTGTAATGGTCTATCTCACAGTGATTCAATTAAAAAAAATAATAACCATTTTTCTTGTTTAGCCAGGAATTTAGAAATGACCATAGTCTTGGCATAGACACGTTTTTGTTGCTTTTAAAATGTAATTGGGCGGGGCTGGAGAGATAGCACAGCGGGTAAGGCGTTTGTCTTGCACGAGGCCGACCCGGGTTCAATTCCCAGCATCCCATATGGTCCCCTGAGCACTGCTAGGGATAATTCCTGAGTGTAAAAGCCAGGAGTAACCCCTGAGGATTTCCAGGTGTGACCCAAAAAAAAAAAAATAAAATGTGATTGGGCCCAGATCGAGAGTACAGCCAGTAAGTTGCTTGCCTTGCATGCAGCCAATCTGGGTTTGATCCCTGGCATTCCATATGGTCTCCCAAATGCTGCCAGGAATAATTCCTAGGTGAAGAGCAAGGAGTAACCCCTGAGCATCTCCGGGTGTGGCCCCAAATCAAAATATTGAAAAATCAGAATGCTGTTATGATGTAGATTTCCTTCCTGGCACAACGCTGCATGAGCCAGAGTTTGCACAGGGGAGGGTGCGGGGGCAGCTAACCAGACTCTTCCTTTCTGTTGGCGTCTTTCTCTGAACATCCCAAAGGTTAAATTGAAAAATCCTGAGCAATAGTGCAGAGAGCAGGGTGATTTCCTTGCATGACCTGGGTTTGACCCTCAGTACCAGGAGTGACCTCAGTACCAGGAGCACAGAGCCAGAAGTAAGCCCTGAGTATCACTGGGTATGTCCCCCCGCCAAAAAAAAAAAAAAAAGAAAGACAGTTTTCTCTCACCATTCATGCAGTGATGATGATGATGATGCATTAGTTTAGTTCTTTCTCTCTCAGTGAAATTGATTTAAATATATAAATATAGATATTTGATACAAAATAATAATGAGATCAAGGAATTAAAAGGTTTATAACATAGAAGACAAATACCCCAAGAAAAGCATAATTCTACCCTATCCATCGCTGTATCACTGTATCACTGTCAACCCATTGCTCATCGATTTGCTCGAGCGGGCACCAGTAACGTCTCCATTGTGAGACTTGTTGTTACTGTTTTTGGCATATCGAATATGCCACAGGTAGCTTGCCAGGCTCTGCCTTGCGGGCGCGATACTTTTGGTAGCTTGCCGGGCTCTCCAAGAGGGATGAAGGAATTGAACCCAGGTTGGCCGTGTGCAAGGCAAACGCCCTACCCGCTGTGCCATCGCTCCAGCCCTACTCTATCCATGATCATAATAAATTTAAACGGTTACATTTCCTGACAAGTAAACTAAAATGATGATACAGACATATTCTATCTTTAGAATATACTTCATATTCAAAGAAACAAACAGGTTGAAAATGAAAGGATGGAAAATGATTAATTCTGCAAAGTCAAACTGAAAGGAAAGCTGAAGTGTCAGGCCAACCTCTGACAAAACAGATCTGAAGCAAAATGAAACGTCTTAAGATGAAAGGAAGTGGGTATGCAATGTACCAAGACCCAGAGGCTGCCTTAAAGCAAAGCTAGGGGGTGTTTATGGTTCTAAGTGCCTCTATTTAAGAAGAATAAATATTTCAAACCAATAACTTAGCCTTACTCTTACGATGCCGGGCGTGGAGCAGGGGAATGAGAAAAACTGATTCCAAACAGGAAGAAAATTTTTAAATAATGAAAATGAAAGTAGAGTTTAGAACTCAATAGAGAAATCAATGGGACCTGAAGTCTGTTCTTTGTGAACATGAACAAAACTGACAAGGCTTTAAAACGATGTGAATGATTATTAGCTGCTCGATAACTGGGCAAAACGGGCACAGGCATAACGTTTGTGACCTTGCAAGGAAAAATAATCTATTAGATGTGACATCAGAGGCCTTAGCAGCAAAGGAAAATGAGTTGCTTGGCAGACTACAAAATTAGGAGCTTCTGTGTTCTTTTTTATTTTATTTTATTTTATCTTATTTTATTTTTTTATTATTGAATCACCATGTGGAAAATTACAATGCTTTCAGGCTTAAGTCTCAGTTATACAATGCTGAAACACATATTCCACCACCAAAAAAACCCCCAGTATACCTCCCCCCCTCCCCCCACCTGTGTAGCTGATAAATTTCACTTTACTTTCTCTTTACTTTGGTTACATTCAATATTTCAACAAAAACCTCACTATTATTATTAGGAATTCCCCACTAGAGACAGACCTGCTGTGGAGAGATATGAGGTTTTGGATTTCTGTATTTTAGCAACTAAATCCAGGAAAATTTCTTCCAGAAATTGGATCATTGCAAGCTTGTATCTCTCACTAGTGGTCCTCATAATATGGCGGTTACCATGCCCTTCCCCCCTCCCAGCAAGGAAAAGGCGAGAGAGAAAAACCTTTCCCCACCAAGGTAGGCATGGGGTCTTGGCTTAGTTTTCAGTCTGGAGACATTCTGCAAGGAGCTGCCGGTACCAAAAGGATTATAATTGCCAGCAGCCACTGCGTTCTGAGATTAGTTTCTGTGCCGCTGGGGTAATGGACGCTCAGGGATGGTGGAGCCATTCCTGAGCATATATTTTGTATATCAGGAAAGGTTTGGAGATGTCCCAGTCCCGCATACCGGAGCCGTGTTAGTAGCTGCTCAGTGTCGCCGGGGCTCCATCAGGAGAAGGCATGCCAGCTGTACCTTCTCCGTCTGGCCCCCTGGTGTTGTTGGCCCGGTCTGGGGTCCGGAGCAATCTCCAGCCAGTGGTGCCCGCTGGAGCAGCCCAAATTCTTCACTCAGGAGCTTCTGTGTTCTAAAAAAAAAAATCCACCCAGAAAATGTAATTTTAAACAAACCACAGAATTGAGAAAACAGGGCTGGAGCGATAGTAGAAGTGGGAGGGCGTTTGCCTTGCACGTGACTGACCTGAGTTCAATCCCTGGCATCCCATATGGTCCCCCAAGCACCGCCAGGAGCAACCCCTGAGCATAGCCCGGTGTGACCCAAAAAGAAAAAATATATAAAGAATTGATAAAATATTTGCAGTAAGCCTTGAGCTCTCTCATGTATGGCTCAAACAACAACAAGAACAAAAATCATACTAAGCTGAGAAGAATTTAATAGGCAGACAGCAAGGTTCTCTCTCAGATGCATTGATCTCGGTGAATGGAGTTAGGTGAAAAATAAAATATGATCCTATGTCTAAGACTATTTTGGCTGTTGTTGTTCTGTTTTAGGACTAGAGCGATAGCACAGTAGGTAGGATGTTTGCCTTGCACGCGGCCAACCCAGGTTCGATTCCTCCATCCCTGAGAACCCAGCAAGGTACCAAGAGTATCCTGCCCAAATGACAGAGCCTGGCAAGCTCCCCGTGGCATATTTGATATTCCAAAAACAGTAACAACAAGTCTCACAATGGAGATGTTACTGGTGCCCTACTGGTGCCCACTTGAGCAGATCAATGAACAATGGGACAACAGTGCTACAGTACTACAGTTGTTTTGTTTGGGGACCACCCTGGCATAGCTCAGGTCTTATCAGGGATCCCTCCTGGTGGGACTCAGGGGACCATATGGAGTGCCAGGGATCGAACCCAGGTTAGTCGCATGCAAGGTAACCTCCATACCCGCTGGGTCTCTCTCTAGCCTCCTATGCTGTTCTTAGGGAAACAAAACACTAGCAGTCGACAACAGACCAGAGACTTGTGTGACTGGGGTTTCCTGGGAACCGGAGGTGGAGGAAGGGTTGGGGAAGCAGCAGGCTGGAGGTGCCTGGACCATTGAGGGGGATCTTACCTCCAGATAGAGGTGATTAATGCTCAATGTCTGTGTTTACTATTGCACGGTAAACAGGAGACTTAGAATGTACAGTGACTGGAGCGATAGCACAGCGGGTAGGGCATTTGCCTTGCACGCAGCCAAGCCGGTTCAATTCCTCCGTCCATCTTGGAGAGCCCGGCAAGCTACTGAGAGTATCCCGCCTGCATGGCAGAGCCTGGCAAGCTCCCCGTGGTGTATTCAATATGCCAAAAAACAGTAACAACAATGGAGACGTAATTGGTTCCCGCTTGAGCAAATCGATGATCAACGGGACGACAGTGCTACATCCCTTCATTGGGTGTCTTACTTGATGTGCATTACACTTTACTTTAACATGTGGGTAATCTTTATTTTGTTGTTGTTTGTTTTGTTTGGGGATCACATCCGGCTATGTGATGTACTCCTGGTGCTGCACTAAGTAATTACTCCTGGCAGTGCGTGAAGGGCCCTCTGGGATATCGGGGATCTAACCTGGGTCAGCCACATGCAAGGCAAGTGCCCTCCCTGCTGTGCTATCTCTCTAGACCATATTAGATTTCCTCTTCCTGTCACGGTCACTGTCACTGTCTTCCTGTTGCTCATCGATTTGTTCAAGTGGGCACCAGTAACGTCTCTCATTGAGAGACTTATTGTTACTGTTTTGGGCATATCCAATACGCACGGGTAGCTTGCCAGGCTCTGCCATACGGGCTCAATACTCTTGGTAGCTTGCCGGGCTTTCCAAAAGGGGCGGAGGAATCGAACTCAGGTCGGCCACGTGAAAGGCGAATGCTCAACTGCTGTGCTATCGCTCCATCCGGACCATATATCCATGTATATCCCTCCCCGCAAAATCTTAGAACTCTTATGTGCCAGAACTTGGAGTCTTACATCCTCTTCAGCCTTCCGCAGAGCATTTCTCACCCTGGATGTAGCCTAGGTCATGGAGGGACCGAGGCCTGGACTCAGCTGGGTCGTTTCTCCTTCCCTGCCTCCCCTTGCTTGTGACAGCATCGCTTCCACCGTGTGCTGTCTTTCCCCGTACACAGAGCCCGGAGGCCAGCTCTCACCCTGGGCGTTCTACTGCCCCGAAGCAGCCCTCAGGAATTCCCCAGCCTTGGGGTAGCCTGGGACCCTTTCTCTGCTCCCCGAGTGGGGGGCTGGTGCTGATGCTGGTCACTGCTCAGTTTCCTCTCCCAGGGGCTGGTGGCTTTTCCATCTTTGCTCTGACGGAATGTCGCTGGCTGCAACTCTTCCCTTTTGTGGTCCACGCACCTTGCTTTCCAGCAATGCTCTCTCTCAGTGGGTGGTTGATAGATTTGGTTCTCAAGCTACAGAGGATTTTGAGGGCAGCAATACTATTTTTAAAGCGGTGGCCAGCAGCCTTCAGGTCCGTCCTCAATGGCTTTCTGTCCTACGCACGGATGATTCACGCAGGCGTTTGTGTGTGTGTGCCTAATTGGAATTCTCGAGGAAACCTTGGTTTCCCGAGCGAAGGTAAATACCATCTATTTCTTTTTTAATGTATTGTGAGTCAGAGTCTTCAAACTCGGAGGCAGCCTCTCTCCCGGCAAGGGAAGGAGCCCGTGGACAAATTAATCACTTTGAAATACTCCGTCTCTGCCTTGGTCCCTGGCTCGCAGTAGGAGCGTGATAAATATTGAATACACAAACCCTCTGGGTCATGCCAGGGAATCTAGTGAGTCAGTTTGAGTGTTTACCAGCTTGAGACTCAGACTGCCTGACAGTTTACATCTGCTACTCCCACCCAGGGTTCCTTCCTGGGCCCCAGGCTCGCAGCTCCCCGTTCTTCCCCCCACCACTGCGGCGAACCGACATCCTCACTTCACCCCTTGGCGCGTTCCTCCTCCAGCCTCTGCCCCCAGGAAATGGCCGAGCCGTCTACGGGGCTGACCGAGCCAGAGACCCAAACATCATCAATGAAGGTCTCTCCAGTGCTCGCCCGAGTCTCACTCCTTTCCATTCTATCTCCTAGCTGCCAGGGGAACCTGCCAACTCTCACCACCCCACTATCTTCAGAAGGTCCCCCAGAAGACAGACACTTGCTGTTGACTTCTGTGACATTGTGCAATTTGCAGTTTTAAATATCTTTCAAACATGGACTTTGAAAGATACACCGGGCCAGAGAGATAGCACAGGGGTTAGCGCCTATGTCTTGTAGGCAGGCGGCAGGCCCTGGTAGTTTGGATACCCAGCACCACAAGGTAGCCCCAACGTCACTGGGGTGCAGGCCTGGAGGCCCCCAAAGTGCTCCCATGGTGGCCCCAGTAATTCCTGGCATCACAGGGCCCAATAGCACCGCTCTCTCAGACCCTCACATTGAACTGCTGTTCCGGTTGGCTGAGACTCACGCAGAGGGGTCTCCGGCCTCCTGAGCACCAATTGGAGATCCCCACAACTCCCTCCCCCAAAACCCCGTCAATCTTTGCTATGCTTCCCGGGCTCCTCCTCACGCTGCTTCACTCTCTGCCTCACCTATGGGCGCCTTGTCACCTGTCAGGGCTCAGTGCTTCGTTGTCCTTCCCTCCAGACCATCACTTTGATGGGTGGGGGTCCTTTATCAAGGCCCTGTGCTCCTGGAACACCTGGTGTGTTTCCGCTCTTCTCACATGCACTGGAATCACTTGCTTCCCCATCTGGCTTTTCCAGTTGTCGCTGAGTTCTACAAGGGCGGAGGGAACAACTGTGTGTTCTTCATCATGTTAGCGCCTGGTTAATGAAATTCCTCTCCGTGATACTTGAAAGAGGAAGAAAGGGGAAGGAAAGGGAGAGAAAAAGGAAGGAGGGGTGAGTCAAAGGTGGAGTGTGGAAAGAAGAAGAAAAGGAGGAGGCAGGGAAAAGGAAGAGAAGAAAACAGTTAATATATGGATTTTTTGGAGGTTGGAATGATTGGGTAGGTGGATGTGTGTATGGATGGATAGATGGGTGTGTGGACGGATGGATGAATGGATGGATGGATGGGTAGATGACGGGTGCACGAATGATGGATAAGTGGATGAGTGTGTAGATGGATGGATGAATGGATGAGTATGTAGATGGATGGGTGGGTGGGTGGGTGGGTATGTGGATTAATGGATTGGTATGTGGATTGATGGATGGACAGACGGATGGATGGGTTTGTGGATGAATAGGTGGGAGAATGGATGGGTAAATGATGGGTGCATGGATGGATGGATGGCAGATCTGGATCTTTAATTCACTTGGCCACTTAAATGTGATGCTCATTGGGCAACTGTAGACAGTCAGGACGGTGCCCTATACCAAGTGGAATCCCCAGAGTCCACAATTAACACAGCTCCCCACCCCCAGCTTGCTAGGAATGTGTAGTAAGGACAAAAAATTGCATTTACCATGTTGAGTCAGCAAGACTGCAGTTATGCATTATTGCAGACTAACATCTCCCGTGCTGATGGTACACAGCACCTGGGTGAGGTAGCTAACCTCGGCATGTACCATTCCCCTTTCTGTGAGATGGAGATACAAAAACCATTGTGACCATTTTTTGTTTTTTTAATTCTATTTACTGGAGTGATAGCACAGCGGGTAGGGCATTTGCCTTGCATGCAGCTGACCCAGGTTTGATTCCTCTGTCCCTCTCGGAGAGCCCGGCTAGCTAACGAGAGTATCCCACCCGCATGGCAGAGCCTGGCAAGCTACCCATGGTATATTCAATATGCCAAAAACACTAACAAGTCTCACTTGCAGACGTTACTGGTGCCCGCTCGAGCAAATCGATGAGCAATGGGATGACAGTGCTACAGACATAAGTGAGATTATGTAGTATTTGTCTCTCTCTGTCTGGTTGAGTATAATGGCTCAACGACACCCTTTCAGATGGTAGGAATCCCTCTGTTTCTGGCTGAATGATGTACCGCTGTCATATACACAGTCCATATCCACCCACCCTCCGTGACCAGTGGGCTGTTTCCGTGACCTGATATTCTGAAGATGCAGCTATGAGCATGAAGATGGCCCTTCCGGGCAGTCTGGGTTTGCTTTGGATATGATACCAAAATGGAACTGTTGAATCACACAGCAATTCTACCTCTGATTTTGTGATTAAAATTACAAAGTTAATTTGTGTAATTCTTGCAAAGTCTCTATATTTTTTCCATGCTAGATAAGGGAAGCTACAGTTAATGGTGCACGAGAATTCTTTTTTCTCCTCATCCTCCCAGCACTTGGTATCAAAAAAGAAAAGATTGAGATGAGTCAAGCTTTCTGATAGGTGGGGAGAGGCTGTCTTCGTGCTTCTCATTGGCTCCTTACTGTCTGGGGATGTTCAACAACTTGTCTTATACCTGTTGGCTTTTTTGCATCTTTTTTTTTCTTTTTGGGTCACACCCAGCCTTGCTCAGGGGTTACTCCTGGCTCATGCACTCAGGAATTATTCCTGGGGATGCTCAGGGGACCATATTGGATGCTGGGAATCGAACCTGGGTCGGCCGCATACAAGGCAAATGCCCTCCCCGCTGCGTTATCGCTCCAGCCCCTGTTTTTGCATCTTCTTTGAAGAAATTTCCAGTCTGATCTTCTGTACATTAAAAATATCAGGCTATTTGGGTGTTTTGCTATTGAATTATAAGATTCTGTATAACACATGAGTGAGACAATTCAGTAACTCATTGCCCCTGTCACCCAGCCCGTTCAGAACCCTCTTCCTGTGGATTTGACAATTCCAAGGAGTGTCTCCCTTGGTTTTAAGATCTTGAACTTTTGCCGTTCCACACCCCCATCAGTCTCTGTCACCTCCTCGTCATAGCCTCCTGAGTTTTCTTCCTTTCTTCACCATTCCAGAAATTCGCTCCTGTCTCATCCTCCTTCTTCTCCAACTCTCCCGGTGAAACCCATTCTGTGACCATCCTTCAGAGTTTGGCACTTCGGGCTCAAAGACAAATTTTTGGAATGGACAGAAATTGCTGCTTTTTCAGTGGCATGAAAACCTGCCATTGAGGACTCCGTGCTTTGGCTGTGGATGTAGGAAATAAGGAACTTCAAAACACAGTTGAAAACTTTGTTCTCTGAGAAATAGGTCGTTCCCTGGAGGGCTACAGGCCTCAGCTTCCTGCTCTATTTTTAGTGGTAGAAAGATTGAAGGGCAAAAAGGAACGATCCAGGGGCTTGCCCTGCCCAGGCCTGACCTCGGACCAGTCCTTGGCCTCCCGTATGCTCCAGAGTCCTGTCACGGTTGATCCCCGAGCACAGAGCCAGGAGTAAGCCTTGAGCACTGCCGAGTGTGGCCCCCAAACCAAAACCTGAATCCGATTCAGCCTCGAGCTCTCCCTGTGTGTTTCCAGAGTCCTCACTGCTGCCAGTGCACAGCCCCTCTTTTCTTGCAGAGACACCAAACACCCCCCCCCCCCACTCCGTGCTTGTTTTAGACCCTGCAGTTGGAGGTGAGACAGGGCAGGAGGCCACTGAAGGAGCTGGAGGACAGGTGGCATCTGGGAGATGCGGGTTCCATCCCTGCACCCCCTGGTCTCCAAGCAGAGCCCGGGCAACCCCCAGCATAGCCCTGAGCATCTCGGGCTGTGTGCCCCCCACAGTGCTGGGGGTAGCTGCCTTTCTCTGTCACCTACCGTGTTCCCACGCCAGCCTTTGCGGGGCAGGGCTCAGCCCTGTTGCTGCGGGAATGTGCCCAGTCAGTCCTTCCCACCCCCTCCCGGAGCTCAGGAACCAGCAGCCGCTTTCCCGGAAGAAGCAGCAGCTTCGTTAGGAAACCGGGACGCTCTCACGGCCTCTCGGAGACAGGAGTGGCCGCCTCGGCCTGCTGTGTCTCCCTGCCCCACCTTGTTCCCCAGGGCGGGGACAGATTCCTTCTCACGCTTACTAAAGGCAGCAGCCGAGAAGCCAGACGCTCATTAATTTCCCCAGCACTCGCCGTCACCTCGGCTTTCCCACGGGCGCCTGGGAGCACGCACCCCACAGCTGCCCACAGAGTGCCAGGGCCCGAGGAAGGTGTCACACTGGACAAGTGGCAGTGCAGGCGTCTCCGCAAGGCGCTGGGCCTCAGACGGGCTCTCCAGAGGCTTCGATGCTGCCCCATTCGGGGCTCAAAATCCCAGCACAGACTGTTGGCTGCCGGGTGTCTCAGCCCCAGCGCTGCAGGCCGAGCGCCAGACTCCCGTGGAAAAGGGTCTCGCCCTTCTCCTGGGCTGGGACAGGAGTCAATGGTATTGAATCGGGCCCCAAAAATAAGTGCCAGGGGCCGGAGTGATAGCATGGCGGGGAAGGTGTTTGCCTTGCACGCAATTGACCTGGGTTCGATCCCTGGCATCCCATGTGGCCCTCCAAGCACCACCAGGAGTGATTCCTGAGCACAGAGCCAGGAGTGACCCCTGGGCTTCGCTGAATGTGGCCCCAAAACTAATAATAATAATAATAATAATAATAATAATAATAATAATAAGCAGCTTTATAGCACAACGGTAGAGCATTTGCCTTGCACGGGGCCGACCGGGTTCCTCCGTCCCTCTCAGAGAGCCTGGCTAGCTACCGAGAGTATCTCGCCCACATGGCAGAGCCTGGCAAGCTACCTGTAGTGTGTTCGATATGCCAAAAACAATAAAACAAATCTCACAATAGAGCTATTACTGGTGCCCACTGGAGCAAATCGATGAGCAATCGGATGACAGTGATACAGTAAATAATAATAATGATAATAAGTCCTAGAAATAAAAATCAAGAGCGTGTGAAAAGGACACAGAGTCCAATTTATAATTTGTTGCAATTCAAAGGGATTCCCAGTGGCCATCGCCAAAGCTTCGTGGGCACGAAAATATCGCCATTGCTCAGAACTAAACCGGGGCTTCCCCAGATCATGGCACTGGACAGGGAGGTAATGACGGTTGGTTGCAGTCATGGGGGGCTTTTAAATAATCAGCGTCCTCGTAAGTAATTGATTGCAGTCCAGTAATTGTAAGACGGGGTGTCTGAAACGTCCTTTTTCTCTGTGCTTAAGGACAGAGAAGGCTGAGGACGCGGCCCCAGACCGCAGGTGGCCGGTGTTACTTGTGCTTGTCAGCAAGGCTGTGCAGGGGACACGTGCTCCTCAGTGGCCCTGCAGGCCGTCTCGGTTTCTGCTTTTCGGGGCACATCCCTCCTTCCTTGGCTCCCCTGCGGGGTCCTCGGGATGCTCTGTGGGGCCGGAAGTCTTCAGCTCTCTAGCCTCATCGGGCAGGCCTGGCCTGGGCTCACCTCTGGGCAGTCACTGGGCCCAGCGTGGTGAGGTAGCCTGGGGGGGCCTCCCTGTGCCACGAAGGAAAGCAGTTCCGATACGGTAAGCCACGAGGGTGGGCACAGACTTGGGCACCTCCCCTGTGGGCGAGTTCCTGGAGGAGGGGGTGTCTGTGTGGACTGGGGGGCAGGAGGGGGCTGCAGGCAGGCGGGGCGGAGATGATGGGGTCGGGGAGGATGTTTGGGGCAGGAAGGAAGCCGTGGACCAAGGTGGACCAAGGCCCGGGAGGGAAGGACCAGGCCTGGTTCAGATTCGCTGGGTGGTCGGCGTGGTCAGAGCAGAGAAGCGGGGGCGGGAAGGGGCACGGGGGAATCTGAGCAGGGGGGAGCCCATGGGAAGGAAGAGGCGTGCTGAGTCAGTCTGCAGCCTGTGTTCTGATGGAGGATCCGGCAGCTTCTGGGGGTCGGGGAGGGGCTGATTTGAGAAGAATCCTCACCCTCCTGTAACTGGTGACTTACACCCCCAAATGGAGGTCCCAGTGGAGAGAAGTTAAGAAGTTAAGTTAGGCTGATGCGTAACGTGGCTGGCCTGGGCTTCAAGAAGGTCCCCAGGGGGCCGGAGCGATAGCACAGCGGGTAGGGCGTTCGCCTTGCAAGCGGCCGACCCGGGTTCAATCCCCGGCATCCCATATGGTCCCCCAAGCACCGCCAGGAGTAATTCCTGAGTGCAAAGCCAGGAGTAACCCCTGAGCATCGCTGGGTGTGACCCAAAAAGAAAATAAAAAAGAAGGTCCCCTAGGCTGGAGTGATAGTACGGTGGGGAGGGCATTTGCCTTGCACACGGCTGACCTGGGTTCAATTCCCAGCATCCCATATGGTTCCCCGAGCACTGCCAGGAGCAATTCCTGAGTGCATGAGTCAGGAGTAAAACCTGTGAGTGCATCGCTGGGTGTGACCCAAAAACCAAAAAAGAAAAAAATAAAAGAAAGTGCCCTAGGACAGGTCTGACTACAGGAAGTAGGGGCGTGAGGGGGGGTGACAGCAGCCAGAAGCTGAGCTCACCGCAGATTCCGCTGCTGAGCTGGGGGCTCTCGGGGAGTCAACAGAGACCAATGTGCAGACACAGGAGACGTGTGTGCAGATACGGGAGATGGGCGTGCACACACAGAGACGGACGTGCACGGGGGAGATGAGCGTGCAGGCACAAATGAGTGTGCACACACAGGAGATGGGCATGCACACAGTATACAGGCATGCAGACACAGGAGAGAGTGAGCACACAGGAGATGTATGCATACAGGAGACAAGTGTGCACATGGGAGATGAGTGTGCAGACACAGGAGATGAATGTGCACACAGGAGACATGCATGTACACAGGGGATGGGTGCGCACACAAGACACAGGCATGCACACAGGGGGCTAGCATGCACACACAGGAGGTGAGTGATGAGCATGTAAACACAGGAGATGGTGTGCACACGAGAGATAGGCATGCACACAGGAGATTGGCGTGTACACACAGAAGACGAGTGTGCAGACACAGATGATGAGTGTGCAGACACAGACGAGTGTGCAGACACAGACGAGTGTGCAGACACAGGAGGTGGCATGCCAACACCAGCAGCCGTGGATGGCCACAGGAGATCAAGAAGGGCTCAGAAAACTGCCCCATGTGGGCCTGAGCCTCCGGACCACGCGCCCCCTCTCCTACCCTGCTGGATGTTTCTGGGAGGCGTCAGGTAGGGGCTGCCTGGTGGCAACGCAGGAGAAGCACCGTCCCGCCCCGCCCCTGCAAGCCCAGGGCCAGCTCCCTCTCAGCGCAATCAAAGTTTTAATTAAAATGAGTTCTCAGGGCTCCAGAGGCGGCAGCAACAAAGGAAGCAGAAACCGCAATCACCTTCTGGGGACCGCGCGCGCGGGGCTCTGGAAGTTTCCTATGGCTCAGGCGCTCTGGAAGCTAGCGGGGGGAGGGGGGGTCTGCTGGGGTTTGGGGTGGGGGCGGGCCCCTTTTCCAGGCTGGGGCACCACTGCACTGCTTTTTTTTTTCTTTTTGGGTCACACCTGGCGATGCACAGGGGTTACTCCTGGCTCATACACTCAGGAATCACCCCTGGCGGTGCTCAGGGGACCCTATGGGATGCTGGGAATCGAACCCGGGTTGGCCGTGTACAAGGCAAACACCCTCCCTTCTGTGCTATTACTCCAGCCCCCGCTGCCCTGCTCTTTCTCTCTCTCTGGTCTGGGTGCGTGTGGAGCAGGCTGCCCCCCCCCCGAGTACACCGCCCCCCCGCCCCTGCACGCAGCTGAATTTGCAAGATTCATCTGCAGATCTCCTTGGAAAACTGGGTACTTTGGCGGGGAGGTATAACCATCAACCTAGTTGCAGTACCTCCCCTGTCCCCTCTGCTCACCTATCCTCAAAGTGGCCCTACTTCGAAGACCCCAGAGCCTGGTGGGGGGGGGTGTGGCTGCTCCATGCCCCACATCCAGCCAGCATCAGGGGTGAGTTTTGAGGCTTTAGAATGGGCGCAGCACAGAGACTGCAGATTCTCTGGTCACTGCATGGTAGAGAGAGCAAGAGCAGTAGCACAGCAGGGAAGGGGGCTGGCCTTGCATGCTGCCCACCGGGGTTCGATCCGGCTCCCCAGAAGTGCTTCCCGAGACAAAGCCAGGAGTGATCCCTGAGCACTACTGGGTGTGGCCGGGACTCCTTCCCCAAAAGCAACAATTAAAACAAAACCAAGACTGGAGAGATAGTGAATGGGGTGACGGCATTTGCCTTGCATGCAGCCGACCCAGTTCAACCCCTGGCACCGCATATGGTGCCCCAAGTACTGCCAGAAGCGACCCCTGAGCACTGAGCCAGGAGCAGTTCCTGTGTGCCCAGTGCCACTCCCCAAAGCAAAAGTAAAGCCATGTAGTTGCTTTTAACCTGTGCCATTTCGTCTAATGCGACCCAAATGCTGTCCTTCCGTCAGGGATCCACGACAGGGTGCATGACACTTTTATACCGAGCCTTGAACCCTTGAGTACTTTGCACTCCCACAGGCCATGTACCAAGGGCCCCAGAGTCCAGGGGGATGGGCCGGGGCGGCCGCACCAGGTTCGTGCTCTGCCAAGGGTGGGAGCAAGCTGGCCTCGGTGCATTTCTCTCCCCGGAGCTACAGCCCAGCAGGGGTCATCAGAGTCACATCCAGGCCTGTCCTAGGGCGCCTGCTCTGCCACCGTCAGTGGTGCCAGGAGGCGGGTGGGAGGGGCTGTCTCTGGTGTACTGGCGTGGCCCTGGCTTGGAAAAGTATTTTCAGAAGTCTCGGGCCAATACCAGCGCGTGCTCCGCCGAGACTCGACCCGGGTGGCCACACTTTTGATCAACCAGATGTTGCTGATCAACCAGAACCCAGAGCCTAACTAGACTACTTCCGGTCCCAGAAACTACTTGTAACCATGTCTCTAGACTGAACTAAGCCATAGCCCCACGCCAGCAGAGGACTGGAAATATCCTTTTTTCTCGTAGGGCGGTGTGGAGTCAGCCATAAGATGAGGACTATTCATTAAGCAGGTACGAACTTGGTGGCGCGGGAAGGAGGGAAGAAAAACTCTATGTACTTGAAACAACGGGACTTCATATCTCTCCAGTTTCAGCAATGGAAAACTAATTATCAAATGCTGCATGGGCAGTAGGGCTGTCTTTCTTGGGGGAAAACTCCAACAATAGTGAATGTTGTGTTGAAATATGGAATGTAATCAAGGTAAAGTGAAAACGAAGTGAAATTTATCAACTAAGCAGGCAGGGATGGGGGGTTGGGGGTGGGGGGTGGGAGGTATACTGGGTCTTTGGTGGTGGAATATGGGCACAGGTGAAGGCATGGGTGTTTGAGCATTGTATAACTGAGACATAACCTGAGAACTTTGTAACTTTCCACATGGTGATTCAATAAAAAATAAATAAAATTTTTTTAAAAAAAGTATTTTCAGAGGCCCTCCTGCCGCTGCCGAGATGTGATCCCGGGGCTGTGATCCGCAGCTGCACGAGTATGAATCCAGACCCAGCTAAACCACTTTCGACATGGGCAGCTACTGGCAGAATGTCTCCAGCCTGAGAACTAAGCCGAGACCCCGTGCCCGCCCAGGAGGGGAAAGGTATTTCTCTCTCTCGCCTCTCCCTTCCTGGGGCTGAAGGGCGTGGGGACGCCATATTATGACGACCACAGATGGGGTTTAGAAGCTTGCAATGATCCAATATCCGGAAGAAATCTCCCTGGACTTAGTTGCTAAAGTACAGAAATCCAAAACTTCGTGGCCACATTAGCGGCCTCGTGACCTCATTTTTCTTCACAACAGGTCTGACTCTAGTGGGGTGCTCCTAACAATAATGGTGAGGTTTGTGTTGAAATATTGAATGTAACCAAAGTAAATAGAAAGTAAAGTGAAATTTATCAGTTACAAGGCGGGGTGGGGGGGCGCGGGGGTGGGCGGGATGGGAGGTGTACTGTGGGTTTTTTTTTTTTTGGTGGTGGGATATGGGTACAGGTGAAGGGATGGTTGTTTCAGC
This sequence comes from Sorex araneus, assembly GCF_027595985.1. Lineage (NCBI taxonomy): Eukaryota > Metazoa > Chordata > Mammalia > Eulipotyphla > Soricidae > Sorex > Sorex araneus. The sequence continues at coordinate 6,147,189 of NC_073304.1, read as the reverse complement.
ATTGTATGACTAAGACTTAAGCCTGAAAGCATTGTAATTTTCCACATGGTGATTCAATAAAATAAAATTCTTATTTAAAAAAAAAAGTATTTTCAGAGGCTGCTTTTTTTAAAGACATTTTTGGAGGGTGCCAGGCGATCCCATACCCGAGGTGCAGTGCTCGGGGCATCATATGTGGTGCCGGGGGTTCGAACCCAAGTCAGCTGGGTTCAAGACAGGCGCCCCCACCCACTGCGCTGTCTCTCCCCCAGCCCAGGAACCTCGCTCTGGGCTCCCGTTTATTCCACTGCTGCATCCAGGCCTCCCGGCCTGAGGAGAAAAACGTGAGCCCGGAAGGAGAGCGCTAATGCCTCTGCATGAGCCCACCTCCAGTATCAGCCCCGGGCGGGACTCACTGGTGGGGAGCAGGTGAGGTCAGGGGGCCCCCAGAGAGACGCGCTACCTCCTCCATCCTCCTACTAATCCCATCCGCTCATTTCTTCAACGAATAAACGCTGGTTCGTCTCATTAGCTTATTCAGGCAGGAGCTGTTCTGGAGCTTGGCGGAGGGTAGGTCTCTGCGGGAGAAACTAGACTCCCTCCTGCTCGCTCCGGCAGCCCTCCCGCCCTCCCTCCCCCCGGCAGAGACCGGTGCTGAGTGTGCTCCCCATGGGAACCCGGATCCGCGGGAGCTGGAGAGCCGTGTCTGCGCTCTGTCCGTGGCTCAAGGCACTGCCAAGGCACCAGGGGCTGCTGGGTGCCCGGCTGAAGCCCCCTCGGGGCCCCAGGGGAGTGAAGGCACCCCTGCTCACTTGCCCAACGCCATGCAGAGAGCAAGGGACGGAGGCAAGAAGCTAAGATCATCCTTTTATTTTTGGGGGGTCACACAGGTGTTACTCCTGGCTCTGCACTCAGGAATTACTCCTGGTGGTATTTGGGGGACCATATGGGATGCTGGGAATTGAACCCGCGTCAGCCGCATGCAAGGCAAACGCCCTTCCCTCTGTACTATCTCGACCAAGCCCATCTTGTCCCAAGGAGGCTTCCTGACCAAACTCACTGTGGAGAGAGCAGCCCACCTCCCCATCTCATTTTGGGGCGTCACATCCGGCAGTGTACAGGGGTTACTCCTGGCTTTGCACTCAGGAATCACTCCTGGCGGTGCTCAGAGGACCATATGGTATGCTGGGAATCAAATTCAGGTTGGCCGTGTGCAAGGCAAACGCCCTACTGGCTGTACTATCGCTCCAGCCCCCTCCCCATTTTTGACATGGGGACTCCGCCCAGCTGTGTCCACCCCCATTCTCTAGGCACACATAGTAGGTGCTCAGGAACTCACAGTGAAGGCAGGGACTGGACACATAGATGCATGGTCTGGATTGGAAGGGTAGGACATGGAGGGAACGGACCCACCAACAGGCCAATGAGTAAATGGATGGATGGATGGAGGGCGGGGCACGGAGGGACAGGACCCAGCGACAGGCCAATGAGTGAATGGATGGATGGAGGGCGGGGCATAGAGGGAAAGGACCCAGCGACAGGCCAATGAGTGAACAGATGCACGTAGGGCAGGCACCAGAGCACGGAGGACTCGGGGGCAGGGGGGTGGGTGTCGGTGTCCTGTATCAGGGTCGCCTTCGGTTCTTCCCTGGTTACTGGGGGTTTTGTTTTGTCTTGCTTTATTTGCGGGCCCAACTGGGTGGTGCTCAGGACTTTCTCTTGGCTCTGTGCTCAGGGATCACTCCTGGTCACTCAGGAGACCATGTAGGATGCCAGGAATAGAGCCAGGGCTGGCCGTGCTCTCCCCGCAGTGCTCCCCCTCCAGCTCTGAGCCAGGGTCTTCACCGCCCCGAGCCTGTCTCCCGGGGCTCTGCTGCAACAGTATGGGGGTGGGGTGGGGGGGGCCAGGGGAAGGGAGGGGAGAGGAGGGCCGCTCACCTGGAGCTGCGCTGCCTTGTTCTCTGCCAACACTCCACAGACAGCCAATGAACTGCAGTTTCTGAGCAGAACTCCCCAGAGACGTGGAGGAGGGGAGGGCCAGGGCTGGGGAGGGGAGGGCCTCGGGTGCCCATCCTCGGAGAGAGACAGAGACAGAGACAGAGGCAGAGGCAGAGACAGAGGCAGAGACAGGTGGAGGCAGAGGCATGCAAAGGGAGGAGGCGAGCACTGTTTGGGGAGCCGTTCAGCCCTCCCTGCAGCCCGCCCCTCCCGAGAGTGCGCCTGCAGGAACCTCTCTAACAAGGAGCCCCAGATACCGATGGTGCAGGAGGAGTGGGGAAATCTGGGTTCTGGGGGTGTGGGGTGAATCTCTGGGTGCCAGCGGACGGAGTGCAGGGGGTTCGCAGGACAGCAGGATTTCTGCGTCTTCCCCCCCTCCCCGCTTCTCACCCGGCCCCTGCGAGGTCAGCTGCAGGAGCCCCGGGCCCCCTCCCGAGGTCTCAGAGAGTCTTGAGTGATGAATGGACGAGGCGCCGGTGACTTCTTGACCCCAGGAGGAGGCGATGGCCCCCGGCTCTCTCCCACTGGCTCCCAGATGGCGCTGCGGGGCCGGGCCCGGCTGCCCTGCTGTGGCCTGCGCGGGGACAGAGCGTTCCTGCCACAGCCCCAAGCTCTGCAGGGCACATGAATGATGGATCCAGCGCTCGGTCAAGCGCTACCTGGGGACTGTCACTGAGCCACTTCCTGGAGCAGCATTGTGCCAAGGCGCAGCCTTGCCTGGCCCCCGGACTCACAGGCAGGGGGAGAATATGCAGGTGACCCTACCTGAGCGGGCTGGGGTCGGGGGGTGGGGGGGGTCCTCATACCGCCTGGTCTGATGGACAGGGCCAGAGGCTAGAGTAGGGATCAGGCAGAGTCTTGGGGTCTCGATGCTTCAGAGGTGCGAGGCAGGGGCTGGAGCGATAGCACAGCGGGTAGGGCTTTTGCCTTGCACGCGGCCGACCCAGGTTCGATTCCCAGCATCCCCTATGGTCCCCTGAGCACCTCCAGGAGTGATTCCTGAGTGCAGAGCCAGGAGTAGCCCCTGTGCATCACCAGGTGTGACCCGAAAAGCAAAAAACAAACAAACAAAACAGAGGTGCGAGGCATAGAGCCGTGTGTGTGTGTGTGTGTGTGTGTGTGTGTGTGTACCCTCACTGTCTCCTCGGCCACCTGGGCCCTGACCCATGCTGAGAGCATCCCCCACTCAAGGATGGACGGACACGATTTCACTGTGTTCAGGCTGCTCTGGGCACAAAGGGGAGGGGTACAATTAGGACAGCTGTTAAGGTGCTCACCTGGGACCCCAGATAGCCCCCTGAGTCTGAAAGAGGACGTCTGTTTCCCCTGGCCAGCTGCTCTGAGCAGCCCCAGTTTTCAGTGCCCCCTTTTCTGTATTTGTAACATTCCTTTGAATTCCTGGGCTCTCGGATAAACAGGAAGTTAATGATTATCCAAATCATAGATTCTGCCCCAGGCCTTAGGTTCATGGAGATTAAGAGATAATGGCTATTTCCCTTGTATGGACTAGAGAAGGGATCACTAAGTCAATGATGGTTGGAGGGATCATTCGGGATGGGAGATGTGTGCTGGAAGTAGATAAAGGACCAAACGTGATTAGCCTCTCAGTATCTGTATTGCAAACCATAGTGCCCAAAAGTAGAGAGAGAGTATGGGGGAAGTTGTCTGCCATAAAGGCAGAGGGAGGAGTGGGATGGGGGTGGTGGGAGGGATACTGGGGACATGGGTGGTGGAGAATGTGCACTGGTGGAGGGATGGGTGTTCGATCATTGTCTGACTGAAACTCAAACATGGAAGCTGTGTCTCATGGTGATTCAATGAGAGAGAGAGAAGTGAAGAGAGAGAGAGAGAGAGAGAGAGAGAGAGAGAGAGAGAGAGAGAGAGAGAGAATGTGTTAGGCCACCTGGGCTCTTGGTTTGCTCTTAGGTGTTGGGGTCCAGAGTGACCCCAGGAGGAAAGGGCTGCACAAGAGGCAGTGCGGTGCTGGTGCCCCGGGTCATTCAGTGAGGGACTGAAGCTCAACCTTGTGCCAGGAACCAAAAGTAGACTAAACCTAAGAGCGGAAAGATGAGCCTCCTGGGGAAAAGAGGAAGGCCCCAGTCTCAGGCTAGGAAAGGTTGCTCAGGACTCAGAGCAGGAACCATGGAAGGAGAAAGACCAGTAGGAATGTAGCAAAACTAAGACGGTTCTGTTGAACCAAGTGCCCGAGAACAGACAACTGGATAAAGGAACGGGGATACATCTACACAACATAATACTACACAGCTGTTAGGAAAAACAACGTTGTGAAATTTGCTTACACATGGATGGACATGGAGAGTATCATGCTGAGTGAAATGAGTCAGAGGGAGAGGGACCGACACCGAAGGATAGCACTCACTTTTCCAATATTAAAAAAAAAAAACCCACATAGGATGGGAATGATACCCAAAGACAGGAGAAACAAGGGCCAGGAGGTTAGTCCATGGTTGGAAACTTGCCACAAAGGGGAGGGGGAGAGCAGTTAGGGCAGAGAAGGGACCACTGTGGGAGGGACAGTTGGACACGGTCACTCTGGACAAGAACTGACTGATGAAAGAAAGTAAAGTGAGATGCATGACACTCTTTTAGTACCTGTACTGCAAACCATAAATAATGCCAAAAAGGAGAGAGAGAGATAAAGAGAGAGAGATAGAGATGTACTTTCATAGAAGCAGGCTTGGGGGGGAGGGCATGTAGAAGAGGGGGGTTGTCTGGGGACGTTGGTGGCAAGAAATGTGCACTGGTGAAGGTACAGGTGCTGGAACATCTTATGACTGAAACTCAATCATGAACAGGCTTGCAACTGTGTATCTCACAGTGATTCAATAAATTTTTAAAAAAATTTTTATTTAGTTGTTTTCAGGTTACCCCTAAGTAGGTTTCCTCCTGGCTCTGTGCTCAGGGGTCACCCCTGGCAATGCTCAGGTATGTGGTGCTGGGGATCGAACCCAGGTCAGCTGCATGCAAGGAAAGAGCCCTGCCCTGCATATTATGTCTCCAGCTTGGTTTCTTACTGACACTACAAGACAATGAAAAATGCCACAGGTCGGGCGGGGGGGGGCGTGGGGGGGTGCAGTATCTGTCTCTGCCATAAGGTTGGGTTTCAAAACACAGAAAGAACTCTGAGCATGAGGTCATAAAAAAGGACCGTCGGTGCAGTGTTTCCAAGACTGGGACAGTCCCTTTGTCCACTGCAAGGTTGAGGCCACAGCAGCCTGAGGACCGGTCAAAGGGAGTCATGGGGCCAGCCGGGGAGCAGCCCACAGGCAGACTCAGTCCTCACAGCAAGCACCCCGTCTACACAGCCCAGGAGGAACTGTAAACTAGTAAGAACACAGACGAAGGGAGGGTCACAGATCAGTGGGCACAGACTGAGCCATAAAATCCTCTGTGGCTGGTCCCCAGAGCACACTTGTCTACAAGCCCAAACAAACTGACTTTGGGGGAGTAGGGCAAAATGAGGAATAATCTTGATCACTCGGCCTTTCGGTGGGGGCTAAGGAGGGTCAACTGAGGACAAACTGTCCCTGTCTTCAGGCTGTGAGACAGACAGTTGTCCTTGTCTGTTGGATATTAACCCGAAGTGTTTTAGGCTTCATCAGTGAATTGCCCCCTTTTTTTCTCCCCCCAGGGAAGTTTACAGTGCTCTTGTGAGCGCCCCTAGCCCCCTGAGTTTATCTTTAACCTTCCCTTTGTGCTTTACCTCATTGTCACAATCCCCCAAGTCGAGTCTCGGTTACTTGTAGGTCAAATTTTCTCACCAGAAGATTTTGTATTTGTAGTGAATAATACAAATACTCAGGACTTTGTATTTGTAGTGAATTACTTGCTCTTCTATTTTCCCAAATGCCTTTTCATCTTTTACTATAGAGCAATGCTCTTTACTTAAGCACAGAAAGACCTTTAATGCTGTGCTCCTAATATCTGGGAGTTGATTGACTCTGAAATATATCTACTCCGGGGCATCTGTCATAATTAATTGACTCGGACTTCAGTTGCTGCAGTTCCTAACACCCAACAAAGGGAAGTCCTGCCCATGGGATCTGGCTGAACCCAGGGCGAGTGGCAAAGCTACCCTAGAATCGAAATGGGACAGTCTAGAAAGCATAAAAGCACTGTCTTGATGCAAGCTGTTATGACTTAAGAGATAGGACCCCCATGGGGAAGGACAAGCTGGGCCGCCCTGAGGACTTAGTCTGGGATTTACAATCAAAGCCTTGCTTGCCCTCAGAGCCCAGAGAACTAAGTTTTGGAATCTACATTTCTTTCTGTAGCACTGTCGCACTGTCGTCCCCTTGTTCATCTATTTGCTCGAATGGCCATCAGTAATGTCTCCATTGTGAGATTTGTTGTTACTGCTTTTGGCATATCAAATACACCACGGGGAGCTTGCCAGGCTCTGCTGTGTGGGCGGGATATTCTCGATAGCTTGCTGGGCTCTTCCAGAGGGATGGTGGAATCGAACCCGGGTATCTCTTACTGTATTTATCCAAATAACAATCATCTTCATCATCATCATCATCATCATCATCCTGTTGATCGTCCAATTTCTCAAGCGGTCTCAGTAACGTCTCCATTCGTCCTAGCCCTGAGATTATAGAAACCTCTCTTTACTCATCCTTTCCAATGGTGCCGCATGGGAGGCTCTTTCAGGGTCAGGGGAACGACCCAGCATTGTTACTGGTTTTGGCATATGAATATGCCATGGGGAGTTTGCCAGGCTCTCTCATAGGGGCAGGAAACTATTGGTAGCTTGCCAGGCTCTCCCAGAGGGAGAAATAGGCTATAAAATGTTGGGAACTTGGTTTTAAAGTCTCTGAATGTTACAGGCCATTGGTGGGATTACACGGCGCTGGGGGCAGTCCCTGGGTGTGACCGCCTAGCTACTGGAAAATGGGGAATCCAGGCGGAAGAGGCCCAGTCCCGATCCGAGCAGGCTTGGAGGTCTCAGCCCCAGGTCCCACATACCTGGGTTCCTCTACCGGTACCTTCATGCGTGACGCTCATCTGAACGTGTGGAGAGGGGCCTTGAGCATGGCTGTGGCTAAGCTCCGGAGGTCTTCAACGGCGGGGGCTCTGCTCAGGGCAGGGAGGGAAACTGGAGCCCACCCCTCCGAGGGGCCCCGGGGAAGACAGCCAGGTGCGGGGGCAAGAGGCTTTCTGCATCGCTCTCTTCCGGGAGCTTGGTTTTAAAGTCTCTGGGTGGTGGCCGTTGGTGGGATTACACGGCACTGGGGCAGTCCCTGGGTATGACCTCCTAGCTACTGGAAGATGGGGAATCCGGGCAGAAAACACTTAGTCCCTATAAGTAATAAGTCCTGATATTATTACCTGATAAGTAATAATAAACAATTAGTAAACTTAATTGTTTAATAAGTACAACTAAAGGGAAAGAGAAAAGCAATATAGATGTTCCTGGGAGACAGAGTGTCTCCTTGAGTTAATCCCCCAAGAGAACTGCCTCCGCCAAAACACTTTACCTCTGTAAATGATCAGTCACACCTATGTGCAGTCCTATACCTCGAACCCCTTCAGATGTTCTATAAATACGCTAGCAGCTGTGCATTAAACAGGCCATTTTCACCATCAGTCTGTGGTCCACCATCTTTTGATTCCTCTTCTGGGGAGGACGGGGAGGCGGCTCTCGGCCACTGAACACATGTGTTGTGTATGCACCCAATTTTGAACTCATACTCGTCTAATATTGATCTTTGGCCTGGTTTCACTTTCACAAAGGAAATACACGAATGGTCAGGAATGAATAACCAGCAGCAGCGAAACGTGAGTTGAAACCACAGTAAAAACACAGTTGGAAGGACCAGAGAGACAGCATAAGGTGAGGTGTGAGAGGTAAGGCTTTTGCCTTACATGCCGCCAGCCCCAAATTGATCTCATCACCACATATGATTCCCCCAGCACTACCGGGACAAAGAGCCAGGGGTAAGCCCTGAGAACTGCTAGGTGTGCCCCCAAACAAAAAGAAACTGACCAACAGACCCCCAACCTCTGCACCTTGCAAGGACTAGCATGGTTTCAAAGAAAACGCAATGAAAAGGCCAAATGTGGGTGGGAATGTGAAGGCACAGGAATGCCTGTTTGGAAGGCAAAGAAACGTTTGCTTGATAAAACAACTTAGCCGTTACTAGTCAACACACCTCAGTGCATCCACTCCAGGTTTTTGTCCAAGAAAATGGAAACAGTTTGACAAAGACTCAGACACCAACATTCACAGTGACTTTGCATGCAAAAGCTACAGAGTCCATCACAGGAGAAACGGTGGTGCCCGCCTTAGAACAGAACTCCAGTCGTGGGTAAACACAGAGCGATCGTCCAAACAGCAGCTGGAGACAGAAGCTGGAGAGAATATTTCCTCCGCGAGTCTGTTTGCAGAAAAACCCTGAAGAGACAAGTGTCAGGGTCTGAAACCTCACAGGAGGCGGCATCCGGAAACTGGTGGGCAGTGGAGGAGGACCCCAGAGGGACAGGATGGTGGGCAGGGTGGAACATCTGAGATCTAAGTTTAGACTTGTTTTCATGGGCACACAAGGATCTCTCGTGGGTCTGTCTGTATCCAGTGGGTCGCTGATGGAAATGACCCCTGACCAGGAGAATGGATGGGGAAATAGCTCAGTGCAAGCTTTGGGGGCCTCAGGGTTACCTTCTTGGGGCTTTCTTGTCACCCTGAGGACTCAGAAAATAAAGATAACAGAGCACAGACCGCTGTCCTGGGCTTGTCTCTTTCTTTAGCCCTGAGTCCTAGATGGGCTGAGGGGCCCCTGCAGCCAAGACTGGGGTTGCATCCCCCTTTTCAGGTGAGAGGCGAGCTCTGAGGTGCAGGTTGAGCCCTGCTGAGCTCCTGGGCATCCCCCAAACTCATCCAGGCTTGCCCTGTACTCGCATGGGTTCATCCCACTGAACCCTGGGGGTCCTGATGCCTACAGTAAGGCAAGGAGACTCTTGACAAATGGGGCAGGGCCAAGTAAAGCAGTTCTAGCTGCAGATGGCATGACTCGCCACAAAGAAAATCCTAAAGGTTGGGGCTGGAGGGATACTCCAGCGAGGAGGGCATTTGCCTTGCATGCAGCCGAACCCGGTTCAATCCCAGTCATCCCGTATGATGCCCTGAGCCTGCCACGAGTGATCCCTGAGCCCAGAGCCAGCCCTGAGCACAGCGGGTGTGACCCCAAAATCCAAACCAAGAAATTTCAAAGGAAAAGGTGTGATGGGTTGAGGATGGGAGGGAACCCAAGAATGAGGAAGTTCTAGGTCACAGGAGGCAAATCGTCGATCCTTCTATATACTGGCAGCAAAAGGTGGACAAACCCTGCGATGCTCAGGGTTATTCCTGGCTTTGCACTCAGGAATCACACTGGGTGGTGCTCGGGGGACCCTATGGGATTCGAGGAATCGAACTCAGGGTCAGGCTCCTGGAAGGCAAGCAAACACCCTATCTGCTGTACTTCATTCTGGTCCTAACACCAAAATGAAAAGTACCAATTACATCATGTAGAAAAAAACACTTCAGAAGTTGTCTGGCAGTGGCATCAGTGAGGAGACGAGGACACTTGGAACAGAATGCCACGCCCCTCTTCAACGTACAGAAAAGGTTGGGTATTGACATAGACCAGTGAGTAACAATCCAGAGCGCTGACCAGCCCCGCAAGACCCCAAGTCGATGCCAGGCTTCTGGAAAAGAATGGATGGCATGCATGCATGGGATTGTTGTCGCGGGAGCAGAGAAGGGGTACAAGATAGACTATGATGATGTCATCTAAGGTCTGCTTTGGCAGAAGACAATCCATCCCCTGCATGCCATCAGGAAGCAGGGCTGAGGCTCCCCTTGAGCAGACCTTGGGGGACCCTGCGCTTCTCCCTACTGCAGAGCTGAGCCACTGAGAAATGTCTTTGTGCAAGAGTCTGAAAGTAAAAAATTGCTCCATCATAAAACAAAAACAAAACAAAAAAACTGCAGGATAGGAAAGATATCTCAGTGGGCTGAGTGGGTGCTTTGAAAACAGCAGGCATGCGCGGAGCACAGAGCCAGGAGTAGCCCCTCAGGCGTGTCCCTAAAATCAAAACAAAACCAAATAGACAAACATAAAGCATTTGAGTGCAAGTTTAACAAAACATGTCCAGGATTTCTAGGCTGCAAACTACACAGCCACTATTTAAAGAGGGAAAAAAAAAAGATGGGAAGAGTCTATAATGACGGAGACAAACTGTGTGTGTGATTCAGAAGCCTCAACACCTCAACAAGGGAAAGAGTCCCCTGGTTTGCTACACTGGCTTAATATGATTCTATGAAGAGGATATTTTTCATACCCAGTCAATATTATTCTATAATGTAGAATGGCAAATCGGAGGTAGTTTAGTCCCATTTTTTGGAAAAGAAGAAATTAAGTGGTGGACGTCTACTCAGTTTCCAGGGCAATCAAGATTGTATCAGAATGCCAACAGGCAGACCTGAATCACTGGCGCAGAGAAATGCCAATGACCCTCACAAACACTTCTAGCTAATTTTGGCCAAGGTGGAAAAACAATCCAGTGGTGGAGAAATGATCTTTTCAGCCAACAGCCCATCAGCAGAATATGAACTTCTACCTAAGGCCCACACTGCGTATAAAAATGAGCTCAAATGAACCACAGGCATTGCCATTTAGCGAAACATAAAACTGCAGGTATTTTAGAAAAAAACGGGAGAAAATTTCCAAGAACTTGAGCTCGGTGAAGTTCCTAGACTAGACATCAAAGTGCAAGCCATACAACTCAGATAGAGAAGGGAACACCAAGTAAAATGTGGTTGGAAGCCATGCAGGGGAAGGGTGATGCGTGCTGAATGTAGACTAGAGACTGAACACAGTGGCCACTCACACCTTTATTGCAAACCACAACATCTAATTAGAGAGAGAGAACGAAAGGGAATACCCTGCCACAGTGGCAGGGTGGGGTGGCGGGGAGATGGGATTGGGGAGGGTTGGAGGGATGCTGGGCTTATTTGTGGTAGAGAATGGGCACTGGTGAAGGGATGGGTTCTCGAACTTTGTATGAGGGAACATGAGCACAAAAATGTATAAATCTGTAACTGTACCCTCACGGTGATTCACTTATTAAAAAATAAATTTTAAAAAATGTGCAAGCCATAGGGGCCAGAGAGAGAGGATGGCGGGGAGGGTGCTTGCCTTGCTTGTGGCCAACCCAGGTTCAAACCCCGCCCCCTCCCATGTGGCCCCTGGAGCCTGAGCACAGAGCCAGGAGTAATCCCTCAGCACGGCCAGATGTGCCCCTCCCCCACAAAAAAGTGCAAGCCATTAAAGTAAGCTTTGCTAAGCCGGGCTTTGCAGAGTGTAGAGTCCCTCCAGCCGAGCAGAAGGACACCCGGCCTCCATCTCTTTGGCGTAAACAGGTTTTATGGATGAGAGCACAGGCACACAGAGGAGCTTCCTGGGCAGCATTCATGCCAGGGTGTGCCTGGAACACCTTCACAGACACCTAGAATCAGGGCTAACCAGCTCTCTGTCCTTCTGGGGCCCAGTCCAGTCCGTGCATAATATTAACCACTAAAGGGCTGGAGTGATAGCACAGTGGGTAGGGCGTTTGCCTTGCATGCAGCCGACCCGGGTTCAATTCCTCCGTCCCTCTCGGAGAGACCGGCAAGCTACTGAGAGTATCTTGCCCACACGGCAGAGCCTGGAAAGCTCCCCGTGGAGTTTTCGATATGCCAAACACAGTAACAACAAGTCTCACAATGGAGACATTACTGGTGCCCGCTCGAGCAAATCAGTGAGTAACTGGATGACAGTGACAGTGACAGAGTAACAAAGTCAGGATGACAGGGTAAGGAACAAACTAACCCCCCCAAAACAGACCAGCCCAAGGGGAACTGGGAAGCCCAGCACTGTAGGTAAAACACCTACTATTATTAATTGATTGTTAATCATTTAATTACTAAGATGGGAAAAGTAAAATTGTTTTCATGATTCATGTAAAAACAAATCAGTTACCCACGGGCTGACTTATAAGGATACGAAGAAAATATGCATGAGTATCTGATGGCCTTGGGACTCCACTGTTTTCACTCGGGGTGCCCCAGAGGGGGGCGGGTGAGAGCCCTCTCCACCCCGGGGGACCCAGCCCCGGCAGCCGACCTCCACTGCCCAGCTGCCACCACACTCCAGGCCGCTTTCTGGACTGCATGGCCGCTTTGTGGCTGTGCGACACATTATGATACACTTCCTACTCATTTTCTATACTTACCACACCATATTTGATGGAGTTAAGATAGTACACAACAAATCATAGAGAGTAATACACACATACACACACACACACACACACACACACACACACACACACATATATATATATATATATATATACACACATACCTCTCGGAGAGCCTGGCAAGCTACCGAGAGTATCCTGCCCGCACGGGCAGAGCCTGGCAAGCTACCCGTGGTGTATTCGATATGCCAAAAACAGTAATGATAGGTCTCATTCCCCTGACCCTGAAAGAGCCTCCAATCATTGGGAAAGACGAGTAAGGAGGGGCTGCTAAAATCTCAGGGCTGGGACGAATGAAGACATTATTGGTGTCCACTCAGCAAATCGACAAACAATGGGATGACAGTGATACAGTGATCTGATGGCCCTGAAGTGAGAAATGATTTATTTCAGTCAGCAGTGATGAGTTGGAAAACAATATGGCATTCTCAAAAAAACTAGAAATTGAGCTCTCACTTGAGAAAGCAATACCACTTCTGGGAATATACTCTGGGAGCTCAAAGCCACAGCAGAAATGATATCTGCAGTTGTATGTTCATTGCAGCACCATTCACAATAGCCAGAATCTGGAAATTACCTGAGAGCCCAAGAACAGACAACTGGGTAAAGAAACTATGGTACATCTACAGAATGGAATATTACACAGCTGTTAGGGAAAAAAGAAGCCATCACATTCACCTATAAATGGAGGGCCATAGAGAGTATCATGCTGGGTGAAATGAGTCAGAAGGAGAGGGACAGATATAGAATGACCGCATTCATTTGTGGGATACAAAAAAAAATAGTATTCGACTAATAGTATGCGGCCAGGGTCCAGGAGGACTTGTCCATGGTTGGAAACTTGCCACGAGTGTGGGTGGGGCAAAGGGTGGTTAGGACAGAGAAGGGACTCGTATGATAATGATTGTTGAAAATGATCGCTCTGGACAAGAACTGAGTGCTGAGAGCAGTTAACGGACATAGACGATGACCCTTCAGTCCCTCTACTGCACACATAATACCCAAAGGAGAGGGTGAGAGAGTGAGGGGGGCGAGGGAGTCCCTTTCATAGAGGCAGGGAGGGGTTGTCCAAAGGGAAACTGAGGACATGGGTGGTGGGAAGTGTGCACTGGTGAAGGGACAGTTGTTGGAACGTTGTGTGACTGAAACCCAACTATGAACAACTCTGTAACTGTGTATCTCACTGTGACTCAATTAAAAAAAAAAAAAGGGAAACGTTGACTAAAGGGAAATACACGAAACTAAGTCCAGAACTTCGCTCTTGCAGCTCTTGGAAGAACCTTCAGCCCCGCTGAGCCCCGCCCCTCAGGACGTCCGGGGTCTCTCGGGCCCAGGTCCCCCCACTTTCACCTGGAGGAGGGCTTCAGCCGGCGAAGCTGTAGGGGGCACAGGGTGCAGCCCATGGCCAACAGTAAGGGCTCACCCCCTCCCCCAGCGCCTGGGGGTCCCCACACCCCTGGACTCTGGCATCCCTGGTGCCACCGTCTCCACCCGCTGTCAGAGGCTCGAGAGGACCAGAGGCACCTGGGAAGGTCTTCGGCACCCAGGGACCGAGGCAGCCCTTCCCCCCGAGCCCTCAGACACAGGGGCCTTGTCCCCTCTTTCCTGGGCTTGGGACTCCCCTCGGCTGTGGCCTCCGCACGGTCAGGCGACTCCCGAGTGAGCCCTCGAGTCACGGTTGCGCGGGTTGCGCACGGCGCAAACCTAGAAGGCGCGTTCACAGGTCACGGGGTGTCCTCGGCGTGGCCGGGGCCGTTTCTTGCCCACTACACACGTGAGACCTGGGCAGGCTGGGGACCCTGAGCACCCACCCCAACTCTGGGCGCACCGGCCTGGAGGCCTCGGCGCGCATCTTAGTCCTGCAGCCCGGAGCGACACTCCGCGGACCCCCTGGCCGGGCGGGCCGGGATCCCCGGGCTCCGGGCAGCGGCTGGACGGCTGGACAGCGCTCTCGCCAAGGCGGCCGGGCCCGCCCCTGGGGGTGGCGCTGGGAGTGGTCACGTGGCGGGGAGCCCCTTTCCCCACCCCCAGCCGCCCCGCCCGCCCCCGCGCTCGGGGCCCTCCGCCCGGCCGCAGAGCCAGCAGCCGCGGGCGCAGCGGGGTCGGGGGCGCCGCGTTGCTGCAGCTGGGGCGGCCCCCGCCAGCCGAGCCGCCGCCGCCGCCGAGCAGCCCGGAGCGCGGCGACAGCGACAGCACCATGGACCTGTCCTTTATGGCCGCGCAGGTAAGGGGCGCCCCCTTCGCGCGCCCCCGGCCGCCGAGATTGGGGCGGTTCGAGGCTCCGCTCTGCTCCTTCCTGCCCGCCGCGGGGGGCGCGGGGCGGTGGCGCCCGCCGGGGGGACCCCCGGGCCCAGCCCTTTGTTCCAGCCCAGCTCCCACCTGGTGCGCGTTTCCGAGGCGGCGGGCGCGGCGGCTGGCTACGGAGGGTGGGGCGGGCAGCGCCCAAGGGTCCACCTGGTCCTGGCGCGTCCCCAGCCGGGCCGGGGCCAGCCGCCCCCTCCCCACCCGCCTGCCCTTCTCCCTCGGGGTTCCCGGCTCTCTCCAAAGGCTGGGGGAGCCGGGTTCGGTGCCTGCCCGGGTGGGTGCCTCGCCCCTCCTCATTTGACACCTTCCCGGGACGCCGAGTAATCCGTCCCTTACGGGTGACCCGAGGGAGCCCCGACTTCACTTTTGTCCCCTTGGCGCGGAGGCCACGGCCCCACCCCGGCCCCCGCCCCAGGAGGAGGCGCTGGGAACGGCTTTGTGCCAACCGGCCGCGGGAGCCGCTGGGCTCGTCTCCTCGGTGTCTGGGCACCATAACTCACCCGCGACACCGAACGGGACGGCCGATGACCTCCCGTGGCCTGGCCCTGGTGGGGGTGGCGGGAGGCGTGGGGCGTCCGGAGCCCGCGCGATCCTCAGGTTTCCCGGCACTGGCCCCTGTGAGACAGACAAAGGCGGTTCCACGAGGCCGCACCCCTGGTCGGCTGGCGGGTCCAGGACGGGGAATCAGCGCACCCACCCGGCCCCTTCCCCAGGGCGGCTGTTAGGAGCCCTGGAGTCCCCGCGGGCTCTGCTCCTTCGCAGGGACACTCCCCGGCTCCCCGAACTTCACCCGAAGTAACAAGCAAACCGAGACGGTCCGGGATAGTCCCCGGATGCAGGCTTGAAAGGAGGCAGGACATCCCTCCCCATCCCCAAGCCAGGCAGGGAAGCCAGAGCCCGGCTCCTGAGCACCTTTTTTACAAGTTTTCCAAAGTGCTGATGGCCCCAGGGCCTTTGCTGCCCATCCGAAGAAGTTCTAGATCCTGAGCCATCACTTCAGAGGGCAGTGAGTCCACAATTGCAAAACGCAGGGACGCACACACAGCCATAACACCTGCCTCTGTCTTCCCCCCTCCATCCCAGGGAACCCCTGGCGTCTCCATGGTTACAAGATAAATTGATCCCTGTGATCCCTGGGGTTGCCTGCAGCATCTCAGGTTGCCATGGTAACATGACAAAATAAACATAGGACTTCTCAGCACCCATCCACAGAGCCAGCCCCGACGCTGGATTTTTTTTTCCCCTTCTGTTTTTTTGTTTACTATAGTGTCATGTCGCCAGCTTCTTCTCCCCGTCCTGAGCAGGTGCGTGGGCACTGATGGCGCCTCGGGGCTGAGCCAGCCTCGGGAACAGAAATAGGAAGTGCAGGCAAAGGGGCAGTGAGCCTGAGGCGCCCCGTGCCCGAGAGGGGTCAGGCCAGGCACTGGCATGTGCGCCCTTTTCTCAGCATGAATGTTGCAGGTCTGCCAGGCGGGCACCGGTGCCCATGACGGGGATCAGGGCACACCTGGTGTGGAAAGCGGGTGTCCGGCCTGGGTCAGCATCTCCTACCAGCTGGGGTGCCCCCTTTCCGCTGCTCCCTGGGAGGAGCCTGTGTGAGGACTCACAGAGGTACTTAAAGATGGCGTGTCTCTCCTGAGAGCCCCCCCTCTCCCATGTACCCTCTGCCCCAGGGGGTCATTTGCTGTCACGCCTGAACCTTAGAGACCCACCACAGTGGTGCTCCCCGCATCCGACCTGCCCTGGTCCCAGCCCCCTATGTCAGCGGGGAGCTCAGGGGTGCCCCCAGCCGCACAGAGAACCTACCTGCGCCAAGCTTGAGTTAGCACAGGCGACAGGTGGGTGCCGGGACCCCCTGGGGGGGTGTGTGCGAAGGTTTTCCTCCTGGGTGCTTCTGGAGCACTGGAGAATCGAGGAATTGGGCCATTCCCAGCCTGGAAGGGGCCAAGAGGGGGTCAGGCAAGCAAAGGGCAGGGGGCAGAGAAGGTCCTCTGCGTGGTTCAAGTGGGTGGTAGATGGGGGCAGGTGGGGAGTGTGCCCAGAGAGACTGTGGCAGGACGGAACCAGCCTCTGGGCTGTGCGCTGCCCTCCCCACCCCAGCCCTCCTCCTCCTCCTCCTCCTCCTCCTCCTCCTCCTCCTCCTCCTCCTCCTCCTCCTCCTCCTCCTCCTCCTCCTCCTCCTCCTCCTCCTCCGGGCCTGGTGGGTGGACACTGCAGTGAACTCCCGCAGTGGACACTGGGGTGAGGGCCTGTGCAGAGGCAGACGGAAGGGAGCCCAGGGCAGTCACGTGGTCTGAGGAGCTGCAGGGTTGGGGGCCCTGGAGTTGAGGCCACGGCCAGCCTGCACATGGTGTGAACTGTGGGGCCTGAGACTTGTGGGATTCTAGAAGGATCTGTGGAATCAGGTGGTCTCAAAACCTGGTGGACTGGAAACTGGAGCAGTGGGGCGGGACAGGTGGGGTGGGCAGGACCCTGGGTGGGTGGAATTGCATGGGCCCACCTGCCTGTTTCACGGACGGTGTGAAATTATTTCAATAAAAGATCAAGAAAAAAAATGGGCTGAAGGGATAGTACAGCAGGTAGGGCATATTTCCCTTGCATGCGGCCGACCCGGGTTCGATCCTCGGCAACCCATATGGTCCCCTGAGCACTGCCAGGAGTAATTCCTGAGTAAAAAAAAAGAAAAAAAAATCAAGAAAAGGAATCAGAGAAACCAGATCCCTTGACCCTCCGCACCCCTCACCCCCTGCCCAGACCCAAGCCTCTCCCTGTTGTGAAACCGCATCCTGTCCTAGGTGCCTGGTGCCTGGAAGCCTATTCCGGCAGGGGAGTTCCCTTCCCTGAGCGTTGACGCGCCCGTTAGTGTCAGAGCCGCGGGAAGACCCTGCTGTTCGCATGTGCCCGGGTGGGGGCCCCGAGAGCCTGCCCCTCGGACAGGGTGCATGCTCTCCCCCGGCTCCGCGCCATTGTCCAAGGACAGCCAGGAGCAGCCCTGGAGCTGGGAGCCCTGAGTGGCCCCCAGCACTGGGTGGGACCCAAGAGCCGGAACAACAACAGTGCAACCAGAAAAACTTAACCATCACCAACAGTGCAGCCACCCCAAGGCCCAGCAGCAGGGATTTCTCCTCTGCTCCCTCCGGAGGCAGAAGTTCCGGTTCATGTCAGCGGGGCCATGGCAGCTGCAGGCTTTGGGGGAGGTGCCCTGCATGGCTTTCTCAGCGAGGGGGGGCGGCGGCGGCCCTGGCCTCTCCGGCCGCCGCTTGATGCACCCGGGTCACACTGGCTTAGCTCCCGCCCTTGACCGACCCTCAGACTCGCTGTCTCCAATGCAGGGCAGTCCCAGGTGGGGGCAGGGGTCCAGCGGCTTTGGGGGAGAACACCCCAAGGTCTGAAGCCCTTGGAAAGGAAGGTGCTGGACTGGTGTGAGTGGCTGCCTTCTTCCACTGGGCTTCCTGGGAGACCCACCTGCCCCCGACCTGTCCTGTCGCCTGTGAGACGGGCACAGAGTCTCATAGTACTGGGCTCCTCTGCGCCTCTTGGGAACGGGACCCCTGGAGCAGGTTTCCCTGCAGAGTCCGGGGTAGGTGGGCGGGGGGAGGGTGGAGGGTGGGTCTCTGCCATGTGATCAGTGGCAAGGTGCAAGGCAGGAAGGCTCCTGGGAGTTGGGATTGAGCAGGTTTGAGGCGTGCAGAGCTGCGGTGTAGACGGGCGCCGGGACGTTCCAGGCGGAGGGCAGGGCATGCAGAGAATGGAGTGGACTGGGGCACGGGGTGGGCGGCTGTAGACGGAGCTCCGGCTCTGCTCCTCCGGGGGACTGAGCTGCAGGCCACCATCTCCTTGTCAGGGGGCAGATGGCAAGGGCTGACCCTGAGGCCAGGGACACGGGCGAGGGCGTATGACCTCATGGGGTGAAGCCGTGCCAGCTGGGGCCTGGGGGGGCGGGGAAGGAGGCACCTGGTCTGAGCGAGGCCCTGAGTGGCAGCCGCTGGTGGGGACACCTGGGCCACAGGCAGCAGATGCTTCTGGCTTTTCAGGAAAATGGGATGTGGGGCTGGAGCGATAGCACAGCGGGGAGGGCGTTTGCCTTGCACGCAGCCGACCGGGGTTTGATTCCCAGCATCCCATATGGTCCCCCGGGCACCACCAGGGGTAATTCCTGAGTGCAGAGAGAAGAATAACCCCTGTGCATCGCCGGGTGTGACCCAAAAAGCAAAAAAAAAAAAAAGAAAATGTGATGTTTGCACACAGGCTGGGATTTTAATTCAGTAATTTGGTGTGTGTGTGTGTGTGTGTGTGGTAGAGCTTGGGCCCTGTTCTCCTGCAGGAATAACACACGCACTGCCCCTTCTGGGATTTTAATAGCTGGCCTCCAATGAAAAATGTTTACGAAATCGACCAACCATGATGGGTTTTGTTCTCAGTTACTATTCCGAGCACTTTGGGCTGGTTATTTGAGCTAGTCCGGGCACCCAGCCCTCACCTGGCTTCCTGGCCTTATAGGAAGAGAGTTTGGGACGGGCTTGGCCAGGCGGCCGGTTTCTGCTCCAGAAGCCCGTGCTGGCACTCCGGGGCTGGAGGCGTCTGGTGGTGGGATTGTGCCCGGGGGAGGCCTGACTGGCCACGTCGGCACCAGTTCCTGCCCAGTGTGGATGCTCGGATCCTGCCGGCCTCACTGAGCCGCCGTTGGGCTTCCTGGGAGACCCACCTGCCCCCCACCCAGCTGAGGCTGGCTCCTGCGCCCCAGGTTTTTGAGGGTCTGTGGTTCCCAGGCTGACGTGATCTTAGACGTCATGAGCAAAGGAGCGGTCAGAGGTCAGCCCCCATCTCTACTTGGGGTCTCGGTCCTTGTCTTTCTTTCCAGAAAAGAGCTTTGGGAGAAGACAGTGATGCCAAGTCACTTTGTTAAGGAGAGAGAGAGAGAGAGAGAGAGAGACAGAGACAGAGACAGAGACAGAGACAGAGACAGAGACAGAGAGAGACAGAGAGAGACAGAGAGAGAGAAAAAAGAGGTCCTGGAAGTAAAGGGAGATTTCACCGCCATGGAGATACACACCAACAGATTCAGGGTGGAGACCTGTGATGTCCAGTGGAGCAGTGACAGGCCCAGGGTGGGGGTGAGGGCAGATCCTGAGTGGTGTGCTTTGGGAAGCAAGTGGACTGTACAGGATTTTTTTTTTCCCCAAGCAGCCTTGGGTTGGTTGAAGGGCTGTCACTAGAGCGTTATCAAGAAGTGATGCTGATTTCTGCCAAACTGGTTCTGCAGCCCCTGCAGCCAGGGCCGGCCTCAGAGAATGAAGCAGACCGATACTGGGGTGGGGAGTGGGGAAGGGCGGAGGCCGTTCCCTGCATAGAACAGCGGGTACGGCACTTGGTTCCACCCTTGGCGCGCCATAGGGTCCCCCGAGACATGCCAGCACCAGAGCCAGGAGCAAGCCCTGAGCATAGCCAAGAGCGGCCCCGAATAATGCAATAAAACAACCCACAAGGATTGTCCAGGCTTTGGGTCGCCTGAGCACCCACAGGTGAGTCAACAGACTGGCCGTTAACCCAGTACAGCTGGCTCCTCTCCTCGACAGTGACACTGAGGACAGTCGTAGGCACAGGAGGATTGTGCAGAGGCCGGGACGTCATGTCACCGGTCACCGGGCCCCTTTTGTTTTCTTTTGTTTGTTTGTTTTGTTTTGTTTTGTTTTTTCTGTTTTTGGGTCACACCCGGCTATGCACAGGCGTTACTCCTGGCTCTACACTCAGGAATGACTCCTGGTGGTGCCCGGGGGACCTTATGGGATGCTGGGAATCAAACCCAGGTCGGCCGCATGCAAGGCAAAGGCCCTCCCTGCTATGCTATCGCTCCAGCCCCCAGCGGGTTCCCTCCAAGTCAAGGCCGAGGCTGGGACCCTTTCCTGTTCTCTCCTGGCCTGGGTGCACATTTCCTGCCCTCGTGTTACACTAGCTGAACTTATTTTACCCGGGGACTATTCCAGCCTTGAGTTTTTAGGGGGATGATTTCCCTCAAAGAAGGAGGACTTGGAGACCTGCTGGGCTCTCCCCTCCCTCTTACAGGTGTGTAAGGAGCCTGTAAACCGCCCTGTCTGGGAGAGAAGTTAGTGACCGGTGGCAGGGCGGGCTTGTGGGAGACTTGGTGGAGGAAGTGGCTGCGTTTCATCCTGGCCATCCACAGAGTGACCACTGCATATGGGTCGACCCGATGGCCCCACATGGGAAGCCAAGACAGCCGGTTGCCAGGGTTATGGAGGGGAGAGAGCTGGGCACGGGGTGGGAGCGAAGAGTCCTGCGTCTCCCTCCCTGCCGGTGTCCTGGGTCTGGGGAGGGGGCTTTCTCCTCTGCCCCTCTCAGGCTCCTCGCCTTGAGGCTGGACACAGCTGGACGCAGTTGCAGCTGGGACAGGATATCTTTGTGGGGTGAGAGCCCGTGTCGCCTAATCATGACTGAGGTGTCCCGGAGAGATATTCCTCCCCACACACACACACCCAGCCCCCTGGAGCTTAGAGAATCACAGATATAATCATGGTTTTTAGAGTGCTGTATCACTGTCACTGTCACTGTCATCCCGTTGCTCATCGATGTGCTCGAGCGGGCACCTGTAACGTCTCCATTGTGAGACTTGTTGTTACTGTGTTTGGCATATCGAATACGCCACGGGGAGCTTGCCAGGCTCTGCCGTGTGGGCGGGATACTCTCGGTAGCTTGCCGGGCTCTCCGAGAGGTGCGGAGGAATCGAACCCGGGTCGGCCGTGTGCAAGGCAATGCCTTACCACTGTGCTATCACTCCAGCCGAATAAGAAAATCTGAGTGCTGAAGAAGTGACTCCATGATTTCTGGAAGTGGGTGTAGCTATTCTGAGAGCCTGCGGGCCTCTTCCACAAGGCCTGCAGGACCCAGAAAGAGCTCTGGTGAGCCGGCAGCGCTCGCCTAGGTGGCTTCCAGCCAGCCACTGCTCCTTCTCATAAGGCAAAAATAGTCACTAAAATGCAAAATTTCGGGGCCAGAGAGAGTTTAGTGGCTAAGGTCAGTACTCGCCTTGTCTGTGGCTGCCCATGTTTTGACCCACCCACCCACGGGTACCCCATGTAGTCCCTGGGCCCCACCAGGCGTGATCCCTGAGTGCAGAGCCAGGGGTAAGCCCTGAGCACTGCCAGGAGTGGCCCCAATACCTAAAATACAAGCTGTCTCCTATCTCAAATGTGTTTTTTTTATGGGCTTGCTGTACTTCATGTCCTCCTGTGGGAGGTGTAAATATCTGAGCATTTGAGGAGGCCTGCTTGGGAGTGTGTGGGAGAGAAGGTGTTTCTGCAGGGGCGATCCCTGAGGCTAAGGGAGAAGAAAGGGCCGCCCTGCTCTGGGAGGATCCTGGTGCAGGCTCTGCATTCGCCTCCTCGCGGTCGCCCCAGCCGATGGATGTGCTTTCACTGTGCGTCTCCAGTCAAATGTGCTCATGTTAACCGAGCCCAGGCCTGCCTCCTGCCCGGGGCTCCCCAAAATGCAGCTCCTTCTATTTTTTTTTAACTGAATCATCTTAGGGCTGGAGTGATAGCACAGCGGGGAGGGCGTTTGCCTTGCACGCAGCCGACCCAGGTTCGATTCCCAGCATCCCGTATGGTCCCCTGAGCACCGCCAGGAGTAATTCTGAGTACGTGAACCAGGAGTAACCCCTGTGCATTGCTCAGTGTGACCAAAAAAAAAAAATCGAATCACCTTGGGATACACAGTTACAAAATTGTGTATGGTTGTGTTCCAGCCATACAATGTTCCAACACAACATTTCTCTGCCAGTGTACATTTCCCACCGCTAATATCCCCACTTTCCTGCCCACCACCCCCTCCCTCTCCCCCCCCCTCTCTCTCTCCCTCTGTATCTCTCTCTGTCTCTCTCCCCTTCTCCCTCTCCCTCCCTCTCCGTGTGTGTGTCTGTGTGTCTGTCTGTCTCTGCTTCTCTGCTTTTGGGCATTATGGTTTGCAGTTCAGATACTGAGAGGCCATCATGTTTGGTCCTTTGCCCACTTTCAGCACACATCTCCCATCCAGAGCATCACTCCCAGGCATCATTGTCTTGTTTTTGTTTGTTTTCCTTTTGGGAATCGAACCAACTTTTTTTTTTTTGCTTTTTTTTTGGTCACACCTGGTGATGCACAGGGGTTACTCCTGGCTCTGCACTCAGGAATCACCCCTGGCAGTGCTCAGGGGACCATATGGGATGCTGGGAATCGAACCTGGGTCGGCTGTGTGCAAGGCAAACGCCCTACCCACTGGGCTATTGCTCCAGCCCCTGTTTTCCTTTTGGGTCACACCCAGTGATGCTCAGGAGTTACTCCTGGCTCTGCACTCAGGAATTACTCCTGGCGGTGCTCAGGGGACCCTATGGGATGCTGGGAATCGAACCCGGAGGCAAACACCCTCCCCGCTGTGCTATCGCTCCAGTCCCCCAAGCATCATTGTCATAGTGGTCCCTTCTCTGTCCCAACTGCCCTCTCCCCCAGCCCTTGAGGCAGCCTTCCAACCCAGAACCAATCCTTCTGGCCCTCATTTCTACTGTGCTTGGATATTCGTCTTGAAGTCGGCGGGCCCCGTGGGTGGCTTACGTGAGGCAAGGAGGCGGGAGACGGTCACTTTCTCCCCATCTGCCTCTGCCGCCCTGAGACCCAGGGTTATCAGGTTCTTGTCTTTCCTCGCAGAAAAGAATTTCAGGAGTAGATGAGCAGTGAAGTAAAACAGATTTTATTTGGAGGTTTTTGGAAAGGGAAGGAGGGAGAGAGAGTGAGAGAGACAGCACGCTCAACAGAGATCGCGGGCTTCTCCAAAGGTGGAGAGAGCCCTACACACACCCGGCGTTAGCTATGAAAGCGTGAAAGTCCACATCTCAAGAGGCCACCCAGGCACAGCTCAGCACATGGCCTCGGGCAGCGTACGCGCCGCCTTCTTGGCTCAAGGGGGCTTTTATAGGGTTTTCCCAGCCTGCCCCCACATGGGGCTTCTACATAGGTAAAAGTCCAGTTCTTGGTGGGCGTGGGGATTGCCAAGGGGATAGAGTTGGGTGTGGTTGATCACTTCACTTGGATCACTTGTTGTCCCGTTGATCTTCGATTTGCTCGAGCGGGCGCCAGTAACGTCTCCATTTGTCCCTGTCACGTGCTAGTGCAGCCCAGTGATATCTGCTTGCTCCAGGAACAGGAAGAGCCTCAAATCATTCATTCAGGGATTTGACGAAGAAATCTGACCATCTCGTTGGTGGGCGGCCACTCGGTCTTCTGACGTCCTGTGGAATCCAGTCGGTAACAGCTCTAGTCCAGCGGTCATCTCTGAATTGCATTACATGACCGGCCCATCTGATTTTTGATGCCTTGGCAAACGAGATAGCGTCCCTGATTCTTGACCGTTGACGGAGGTCAGAACTCCAGATTCCTTCTCTCACTTGAGTGAGATGTGATACTCCTAGCACAGCCCTTTCGATTCCTCTTTGGGATACCAGAATAGCGTTCTCATCCTGTTTGCGTAGGGCCCAGGTCTCTGAGGCATATGTTAGTGCAGGAAGAATGGTGGAATCGAAAAGATGTGCCTGGAGTCGGAGGTTCTTCGTCCTCTTAACCACTTCTTCGACGCTCTTGAAGGCGTTCCACGCTGCTCTCTTCCTCCTGCGCAAGTCCTTGCCTGGCCACTTGTTCCTGCTGAAGGGGCGTCCAGCCTTTTCTGGGGCTGGGGCCTTAGTTCCTGTGCCCACAGGTGGGCCCCTAGGACTAGGCAGTTTTATTGCTTCTTAGGAATTCCGTTGCCGCGGGCTCTCTCCTGTCTACTTGCCCACATCACTCTCATACTTGTATCACTTGTCATCTTGTTGCTCATCGATTTGCTCAAGCGGGCGCCAGTAGCGTCTCCATTCATCCCTGTCGTGTGCTAGTGTAGCCCAATGGCATCTGCTCACTCCAGGAACATGAAGAGTTTCAAGCCGTTCATTCAGGGTCTTGACGAAGAAGTCTGGCCGTCTTGTAGGTGGGCGGCCACGCATTCTTTAGACATCCCGTGGCAGTCTCATACTATGTTTTATTATGTACCACAAATGAGTGCAGTCATTCTATGCCTGTCCCTCTCCTCACTCGTTTCACTCACCATGATACTCTCCATGTCCATCCATTTATAAGCAAATTCCATGACTTCGTTCTTCCTTTTTCTTTTCTTTTCTTTTTTTTTCTTGCTTTTTTGGGTCACACCCGGCCATGCACAGGGGTTACTCCTGGCTTTGCACTCAGGAATTACTCCTGGCAGTGCTCAGGGGACCATATAGGATGCTGGGATTTGAACCCGGGTCAGCTACTTGCAAGGCAAACGCCCAACCCACTGTGCTATCTCTCCAGCCCCTCTGACTTCGTTTTTCCTAACAGCTGTGTAGTATTCTATTGCGTAGATGTACCAAAGTTTCTTTATCCAGTTGTCTGTTCACGGGCACTCGGGTTGTTTCCAGATTCTGGCTTTTGTGAACAGTGCCGCAGTGAACGTAGAAGTGCAGATGTCATTTCTGCTGTGTGTCTTCGTGCTCCTGGGGCTTATTCCCAGAACAGCTCCTGCTGTGGGGTGGTGGCGGCCCATCTCTGCCCACTCCCAACCCACTTCCGGTCCCTACAAGATGCTCCATCCTTTTCCCTCAGACCCATCTAACTGAAGAGGGAAGGAGGAAAAGTACTTGCCCAGGGATCCAGTGCAGCTGGGATTTGAACCCTGATCACAGCTGCACTTCAGTCTGATTTTTCAGGTTCAAGCCGACCATCTCCGCCTTCTGATTGGAGAATTTAAATCATTTAGTGTAACTGTGATGGTTGATGGAGTCTTATAGGGGTGGCTCCTCCCAGCAGTGCTCAGGGGCCTCTTCACACTAGTCTCAGCTCAGGGCCAGTGGTGTCGGCTGCTCCTCCCGGAGGTGCTCCAGACCCCAGAAGAGGAGGCCTGTGATGCTTCGTCCCCTCGAGCTCCTCAGCTCTGTGAGGCAGGACCCTTGCTGTCCCTTCCTGTTGGTCTCCTCTAGAGTCACTTGAGAAACTTTATTATGCTGTGTTTTCTCTTGGCCAATGAGCTTTACAGTTTGGGTTTTTTTTTTTTAATTTGTTTTGCTTGTCATTGGCAGTGCCGGGGATTGAACCCGGGGCCTCACACATGCAAGGCAAGTGCTCTGCCCCTGAGCCCCACCCCCAGCCCTGTGCCACTTCTTTGTTTCAGTGGTTGCCTAGGGCTTGGGTTGTACCTTTCACTTGCCACAGTCTCTCTCCAAGTGATGTTACATCCATTCACAGGCTGGCTAAAACCTCACAACCGTATGCTTTTAGTTGTTGTTATACCGTTCACTTTGAGGTATTATAAATCTGGCATTTGCTCTTATTTTTAGTTAGCAATCGATTATCTTCTCAAGTGATTAAAAAATTTCAAATCTCTACCCCCCCCCATGTAGTTATTATAACTCTTTTTTTTTTTTGGTATAGCTTCAAGTCTCTGTACAATCATTTCCTTCCTGCCTGAGGACATTAACGGTTCACATAGTGAAGAAATTCTGGCGATTCCTTCTTTCTGCTTTCCCTCCATCCCATCCTCTTCCAGAGTATTCCAGTGTCTGGCAGGGTCACTGGGAAGCAGCCCCGGGCTCGCCAGCTCTTTGCACTAAGTCTTTTCATTACACTGTAAGTGGGTTCTTAGAAACTGAGACTTGATGCAGGTAACCTAAAATGAGTCCAGGTCATCCAGTGCCTTCGTCCAGTGCCAGCCAGGATGGTTTTTCATCAGTGTCATAATGTCATCAATGTCACAATGAGACAATGTTGAGGAAAAAAAAGAGTTTTCCAGTTGACTTGCAAGGCACTTCTCTGCCATTTCCCGCTGCCTAGCGTCCAGCCAGAAGTGAGCGCCTGCCCCCTCTCTGCTTCCCTGCATGGCGTGGCCTTCGGGTTCCTTTGGCCATGGTTATAACTGGGTCCTCGTGGCTGGTTGTGAGCATTTTATGTGATGGGTTGTGGCTTCCTTTCCTTCATGCAGCCTGTTCTTGGGCTGGGGGGTCTTCCCGAGTCCGGGAGTCTGTGTATTTGGTGATTCTCCTACTGTTACTTCTCTGCAGGCTGTTCTACCGGGGACTTCTTCCACACCTCTGATAGGCTCCTGAATTGTCTGATAGCCCACAGATGTATTAATGTTTTGAATAGCTATTGATACATCCTGAAGTTCACTATAATTTTTTTTAAATTATTTTTTAAAATATGTATTGAATCACAGTGAGATACACATTTACAAAGTTATTTGTGATTGAGTTTCAGTCATACAATGTTCGAGCGCCTGTCCCTTCACTGGTGTCCACTTCCTGCCACCAGTGTCCCCGGTTTCCCCTCCAGCCCCCAGCCTACCTCTCTGATAGACTCTTGTCTTATTTCAAATAGGCACTGTCGTTTGCGTCCTGTGGGTGAGAGGGTACCTGCCTGTCACTTTCCCTCTTTTCAGCACCCAGTTCTCATCCAGTGTGACGCCATTATTTTTTCTGCAGTGTCGAATCTGCCATCAGCCCCATCCACAGCTTGTTCTTGGGTGTTTTTCATCTCACACCTTGTGGATTTTGTGTCTAGGAGCTGCGTCTGACTCTGCCTTCTGTTTTCTACTCTCTTCCATATTCAGAATTTAATTGAGTACCCGAAGAGGAAGTTTAATATTTCTTCGAGCTTTGTAAAACTAGACACAGTTATAACAACTGGTTAATTTTTTTTCCATGAGATACACGGTTGTAAAACTGTTCATGAGACTGTTTCAGTTATACAGTGTTCTGACACCCGTCCTCCACCCGTGTGCATTCCCACCACCGATGTCCCCCGTTTCCCTTCCAACACCCTCCCCCACCCCACGCCTGCCTCGACTGCAGGCACTTTTCTCTTCTCTCCTCTCTCTCCTCTCTTTCTTTCTCTCTTTCTCTCGCTCTCGCTTTTTCTCCTGCTCTCTCTCCTGTTGGGCATTACGGTTTGCAATACATTAGAGGTTGTCATGTTTGTTCCTTTATCTTTCCAGCACACAGTTCTTTCTTTTAAACATTTTTTGTTTTGTTTTAACGAATCATCATGAGACACAATTAGAGACTTAGAAATTTTTGATTTTCAGTCAAACAGTGTACAAGTACCCATCCCTCCACCAGTGCCCATCCTCCACCCCGGCTCAGTCCTCCTCTCGGGTTGGGGGCTGCCCCCTTGCAGCTGAGCGGTGCCCTGTGAGGAGGCGGCTGTGGACGGCTCGGGGTCTGGGAGCTGGGGGATGTGCTTCCTGGGCAGTGACGGATCCTGGGCTGACCCGAGAATGTCCACCAGCAGTTTAGCTCCTGTCCACAGGAGACTCGAGGTTCTTGGCCACTGGCCCCGAGAGTCGCCACCGGGAGGTGGGGACAGGAAAGCTGGGGCCTTCTTCCAACGGGCAGGAGGAAGTGTGGCCTCAGCGGGGCGAGATGGGGAATTAACCGGAGCTCACGTGTGTCTCCTCCTCTCTGCTCCGGGGAAGGCGGACAGATCCCCGCGGGCCCAAAGCCTGCCCGACTCCGGCATCTGAGATTGTTCCTGAGCTAAGGGTGGACCCTGCGGTCCAGGGCGCAGACCCCCGAGTCATGCCACGCGACCTGCGTGTCGCATTGCCCAAGCCCGGGTCCCCATCTGGCCTATGGCCCAGGCCCTGAGGCCAGGACGGTCCCCACCGGCTGCTTGCTTGGGTGATGTGTGCGTGTGTCGAAGTGTTAACGAGAGGGTTTGGGGGGGCGCCTTCCCGAGGGGGGTGGCTGGTTGGGTGCCAGCTGGAGGGGCCTTCGAGGCCCATTCTAGCGAGACTCTTCACCGCTTACATTCTAGTCGCCCTGTCACATCCTGTGCTGGGGAAGGAGTGCCCGTGGACCCGGAAGCCTGCGCCCCCTCCCCCACCCGGAAACCTGTGCCCGGTTCCTCACCTGCAGCGTCCCCTGGGCCCCACCTGGGCCTGCCCTGGCCCCCACCTGCAGCCTGATGCTCCCCCACGCATGTTCCCTGGGCTGATTCTGCCCGTGTCCTTGTGCTCTGAGAAATAGTGTCTTGGGTCCTTCTAGCACATCACCCGTCCTGGAGAGCCCCGGCATAGAGCCGGCCCCCACCCCGCCACACAGCCCGCCCCCAGCTCACAGCCCCCCTCCCAGTGCCCCCTCCAACCCTGCCTCCCCACCCCTGCGATCGCTGTCGCCTCCACCCTCCCCTCCCCCAATCCTGCAGCAGATCTTGGCTGCGACCTCCTCACCCCGTCCATTTCTCTACATCTGTTGGCAGGGGAATCCATCCTGCTTTTTCTTTTTTCCCTGCGCCTGGCTTACTCACTGAAAACACTTTTTGTCTCGGGGACAGAGATGCTCCCCCAAGCTCAGGAGGTTTGGGTCCAGCAGGAAAATGTTCCTCAAGGACTCCAGGCCTGCTTCTCTCTCCCAGCCCCCGGCCCTTCACTGTCCCCATGTCAGGAACTTGGGTCAGACATGGGGACAGTGAACCTGGGTCAGAGACCCAGGAACCTGGGTCAGAACCTGGTCAGAATGTCCCAAGGACTTTCAGAAGTTGCCTCCCTTTTTTCTTTCTTTTTTTTTTTTTTTTTTTTTGCACACCCGGCGATGCTCAGGGGTTACTCCTGGCTCATGCACTCAGGGATTACTCCTGGCAGTGCTCGGGGGACCCTATGGGACGCTGGGAATCGAACCCGGGTCTAATGCCCTACCTGCTGTGCTACTGCTCCGGCCCCAAGCTGCCTCCCTTTTTTTTGCTCGAGATTTCTCTAAGGTTGCACACTGGTTTTGCAAATATTTTAGAACCCAGCAATGATCCTCAGGTCTCTTTTTCATTGACTGGAACAAAATTGTGATTTTTCCCGAAACAGCCAGCTAACGTTAGCAAAGCGAGAGGTGGCAATTGATCTGCCCGGATACTGGAAACACCGCACTACAAATCTCTCAGGCAGAGCTGCTGGGAAGGCGGCTGGGGAACGCCTGAGTTTCCTCCCCCACGGATCTGGGGCTTCTCCTGCGGAGATGACCCTGTGTCGATTTTTAGCTGGAGGAGCCGGGAAAATAAGGTGACATGGGGCAGTCACAGCCAAGATGGGAATCAGCAAGGGGAGACCCCAAAGGATTTAAGACCTCGGCCCCACACCCTGACATCCTTACTTGGATCACTGCCCTTCCTTGGTCCTCCCTGCTGTGTAATTCACATTTCTGCAAACCTAAGGCAGCTGCCTTTCTGGCCGTACTTGAACAAGGCGCTTCAGGTGGGCAGATGTGAACGGAGGGGCCTGGGCTGGGTAGTCACAAACTCTCATGCACCTTCCTTGACACTTTGTATCATCATCATTCTTTGGTTTGGGGCCTCCATGTGGCTCTGTGCTTGGAATCACTCCTGGCGGGGCTCTGGGGACCGTATGGGATGCTGAGGATGGAACCTGGGTCGGCTGCTCGTGCAAGGCAAGGCCCTCCTGATCCTGTCTCTCTGGCCACTCAGTTTTGACATGAACGTTAATGCCATTCCCAAGTGTCCTTCGTGTCTGAAGGAGTGGGCTCAGGGGATCATAGGAGATGCCAGGGATCAAACATAGGTCGGCCGCATGCAAGGCAAGTGTCCTAGCCATTGTACTATCTCTCTGGCCCCAACATCGCATTTTTCTTTTTTCTTTTCTTTCTTTCTTCCTTCTTTTTTGTTTTTTCTTCTTGGGTCACACCCAGCGATGCTCAGGGGTTACTCCTGGCTCTGCACTCAGGAATCACTCCTGGCAATGCTTGGGGGACCATATGAGACGCCGGGGATGAAACCAACCCAGGTCGGCTGCATGCAGGGCAAACGCCCTCCCCACCCAACAGTCACACCCTCTCTTACCCACCTTACCCACCCTCTCTTACCCACCTTACCCACCCTCTCTCCGGACCCTCAGGCTCCGATGCTTCAAGGTGCTCCCTGCAGAAACGAAAGAATGAAGAAGTGAAAGAACAACCGCTCCTTTCCTTGGGGGTCTCCGCGTCACCCCCAGTGGAGTCTGCTCTTTCACTGTCATTTTCTTCTGGTCAAGTGGCTTTGTCATGGGGGGCGGGGAACCCCAGGACAGTAGCTGCCCTGGCCTCCAGGAGACCCTCTGTTCTGCCTCTCTTCTTCCCTCCCCCTCTCACCCCCACTCTCTCTCCTCCTCTTTACCTCCCCCCTCTCTCTCCCCCCTCCCTCTCTTTCTTTCCCCCTCTCCCCCTTTCCCTCTCTCTTCCTCTCTTTCTCTCTCCTTCTCCCTCTCTCTCCCCTCTTTCTATCTCCCCCTCTCTCTCCCTCTCTTTCTCTCTCTCCCCCTCTCTCCCTCTCTCTTCCTCTGTCTCTCTCCCTCTCTTTCTCTCTCCCCTCTCTCCCTTTCTCCCTCTCTCTTCCTCTCTCTCCTCTTTCTCTCCCTCTCTCTTTCCCTCTCTCCCTCTCTCTTCCTCTCTTTCTCTCTCCTTCTCTTTCTCCCTCTCTTCCTCTTTCTCTCTCCCTCTCTCTTTCCCTCTCTCTTCCTCTCTTTCTCTCTCATCTTTCTCCCTCTCTTCCTCTTTCTCTCTCTCCCTCTCTTTCCCTCTCTCCCTCTCTCTTCCTCTCTTTCTCTCTCCTCTCCCTCTCTACTCCCCCCTCTCCCTCTCTTTCTCCCTCTCTCCCTCCCCCATCTCTTCCTCTTTCTCTCATTTTCTTTGCAAAACCAGCATCTCCTGACCTCCCCCTGCACCCTGGCCAGTACAGTGTGTTGTCAGTGTGTGGTCAGCCGGTGAGTGAGTGAGTGGGCAGTGGGGCTAACACATACCCCGCCTGACACCCCAGACGTGACTCTGCCTCGTGCAGGGGAGTTGGGAGGATCAGGGGGTGCAGACCTGCCTGGGGTCGCCACTTTGGTTGTGTCTGCTACTGAGTCCCTCCGCCGCCAAGCCCTGGACTCCCGGAGACAGACGTGGGGACCCGGGGTGCCCCCTGTGGGCTGGTCCCCGAGGGAGGCTGGAAATCCCCACCTGGGCTCATGCTCATGCTGGTCCCCGCGACGCTGACCTGGGCTTCTCCTGGCACGGCAGCACGGGCTGTGGAGCCCTGACAGGCAGAGACCCCCAACACGCAGACTCCCATCACACAGGAGACCCCCAACATGCAGAGACCCCCAACACGCAGACTCCCATCACGCAGGAGACCCCCAACATGCGGGAGACCCCCAACACGCAGACTCCCGTCACGCAGGAGACCCCCAACATGCAGGAGACCCCCAACACGCAGACTCCCGTCACGCAGGAGACCCCCAACATGCAGGAGACCCCCAACACGCAGACTCCCGTCACGCAGGAGACCCCCAACATGCAGGAGACCCCCAACACGCAGACTCCCGTCACGCAGGAGACCCCCAACACGCAGACTCCCATCACGCAGGAGACCCCCAACATGCAGGAGACCCCCAACACGCAGACTCCCATCATGCAGGAGACCCCCAACACGCAGGAGACCCCATATGCAGGAGCCCCTAACATGTAGGCGCCCCCTGGCATGCAGTGACCCCGAAACATGCAGGAGACCCCCAACACGCAGAGGCCCCCTGTATGCAGGAGTCCCCATCACAGGGACCCCCCAGGGACGCAGCCAGGTGGGGGCTCAGTGGTGCTTCTCAGAGACTCCGCTGGCCGCAGACTCGCATGGAAGGGTGGGGGCTGCATTTCGGACCCCCCACCTGGCCGCAGGCTAGTGGCCCTCCCTTATTGATAATCAGCTGCTACCCTCTGATCGCTGCAGCTGAGTTTCTGTGGCAACGGTTGCCAAGGGGCGAACTGGGTTTTTCCCTCTTAATCCTCCACCACTTTCAGGTTTTGTGAAAACATCCTTACTTCCCGCAGCCCTGTAGGGGCTCAGAGATGCCCGGGCCCAGCGGGCAGAACCCGGTATATAAGGGACAGTAGGGGATGGACGAACCCGGTCTGTAAGGGACAGTAGGGGATGGACGAACCCGGCCACAGCAAGGCATGAGCAGACTTGTTTTTATCCAGAGTGTCTACTCTGGGTCTGTGTACCAGACGCCACGCCGATGCCTCGGGTCAAGGAGAAAGGAAACTCAAACGCTTTCTCAAAGAGTTCAGAGCTGAGTATAATATACGCGGACAGAACTGGAGCCATAGCACAGTGGGTCAGGCATTTGCCTTGCAAGCGGCCAACCTGGGTTCGATTCCCAGAATCCCATATGGTCTCCTGAGCACTACCAAGAGTAATTCCTGAGTGCAGAGCCAGGAGTAACCCCTGGGCATCGCCCAGGGGTAACTCCTCCCCCTCCCCCCAAAAAATGGGGACATATGTTAGTCCAGAACTCTAATATCATATAAAGTAACAAAGTAACAGAGCCGAGTATGATGCTCTGTAACAATAAGGCTAGTCCATGGTTGTGATACAATGTAACATTAGAACACAGCTAACAGGACGTGGAGCACAGCGATCTATGTCAGTCCCTGGCTGTCATGTGAGCGCTGAGGAAGCCATGTATCATCATGCAATTAGCTACAATGTAATGTAACCATACAACAGACAAGCTGGAATAGATATCATCAGTTCTAGGGACTCGTGCGTGGGGCTGGGGGGTCCCTCTGGTTCAACCGAGAGTGACCCCCGGGTCGGAGTTGGCAGGAACGTGTGGTTCCCAGAGCAGTGCTAATAACAGCTCGGGAAGGTGATTTCTCTGTTATTTCTTCTTTGAATGGTTCTGTTTGGATTGTACCGTTATTAATCCCATCCTTCACTTGGCCTCGGATGTCATCTCACCCTCCTCTGGTTTTTCAAAGGTCAGCGTGACTGATGCAACGTCCCTTTTTTAATAAAAGCTGCAAGTTGGTTGCTGCAAGTTCCCCGTCAGACCCGGCTGACGCCCCTGCATCGCCGAGCCCCCTTTTCCTCCTTTTTCTCTTTTGCTTCGAGTTTAGGCAACATGGTGACAGTCGCGCTCAAGGGCCTGGTGTGACGTACAGTGTCACTGCATCCCGCTACTGGCCCCGTCACCTCCTGTCATTCGTGATAACGGTCTTCACGCGTGGCCTTGGGGGTGTTTTCTCTGTTCTGCGACTTGGGCCCCCCCCGGGTTGTCTCCAAGTGTGTGGCTGTCTTCGGTGCTCAGGGGCCTTCTCCAGCGCCTGTCTGTGGCCGGGCCCCTCGGGGACAGAGACGGGCTTTGTTCCCTCTCGGTTCTCTCAGGAGAGGCCCAGGACGTGGCCTGTCTCGGGGACTGTCGGGCGAGAAGCATGTGGGTGCTGTCGGGGGGCTGGACGGGCCCTCAGTGCCCGGGCCACCGTGGGGGTCTCTCCCTGTTGTCTCTGCCTCACAGTTACAGAGCTGCTCGGGCCTCAGCCACACGGTGTCCAAATGTCCTTCACCAGTGCACACTCGCCACCGTGAGTGTCCCCACCCAGTTCTCCCCGCCCCGTCAGCCTCTGTGCAGTTACTTTTCTCTGTCTCTGCCTGTCTCTCCTCTCTTTCTCTGTCTCTCTCTGTCTCTGCCTCCCTGCGCACTCTC
>NC_073304.1:5951692-6112858 GCF_027595985.1 Sorex araneus | reverse complement strand
TCCTCTCTCTCTCCCTCCTCTCTCCCTCCTCTCTCTCCCTCCTCTCTCCCTCCTCTCTCCCTCCTCTCTCTCTCCCTCCTCTCTCCCTCCTCTCTCTCTCCCTCCTCTCTCTCTCCCTCCTCTCTCCTTCCTCTCTCTCCCTCCTCTCTCTCTCTCTCCCTCCTCTCTCTCTCCCTTCTCTCTCTCCCTTCTCTCTCTCTCTCTCTCTCTCTCTCTCTCTCTCTCTCTCTCTCTCTCTCTCCCCCTTGTAGGCGTTATGGTTTGCAGCACAGGTCCTGAGCGGTTCTCATGTTTGCCCCTTTCCTGCTCTCAGCATGCAGCTCTTGTCCAGTGCTCATTTCCAACCATCGTCACATGTGGCCCCTCCTCTCTCCCACTGCCCTCTCCCCGCACCCGAGGCTGTTGAAGGCTCTTCCGGCCCCTCCTCGCTGACGTCCTCGTCCTGCTCCGAGAGCAGAGCGTCGCCTGCTAAACTGTGGCGTCTTCTGAACACCACGCCGTGAGATGCCGGGGGCTAGGGGCTGGCAGTAAGGCCGTCGGCACATAAGCCGGGTCCTCCTAGTGCTCCTAAGAGGAGGAATGAGACACCTTTGGGCCCAGGAGAGGGTCGTGTGCAGACAGGAAAGGTGGCGTCTCCAGGCCCAGGGAGAGACCTCAGAGCAAGCAGCCAAAGCTTGACCTTGAACTTTGACCTCCAGAATAGCTGGGATTGGAGGAAGATGGGTGTTGGGGGGCGGACCACCATGGGCAGGCCGGGCTCCAGGTGCAGGCCACGGCCAGGCCGACTGTGGACCCACAGACACACACACACACTTCAGACACACACACAGACACACAGATACACACACTCAGATACGCACAAACGTATCGACACAGACACAGCACACACTTAGACACACAGATATACACACTCAGATATGCACAAACGTATGTAGACACAGACACACATACACACTCAATATGCACAGACACACATATACACACAGATACGCCCAGACACAACACACAGTGACACACAGATACACTCAGATATGCACAAACGTATGCAGACACAGACACACATACACACTCAAATATGCACAGACACACATATACACACAGATACGCCCAGACACAACACAGACACAGTGACACACAGATACACTCAGATATGCACAAACGTATGCAGACACAGACACACATACACACTCAAATATGCACAGACACACATATACACACAGATACGCCCAGACACAACACAGACACAGTGACACACAGATACACATACACACCCAGATACGCACAGACATACTCCGATGCTCAGACACGCACGCAGATACACACTCAGAACACACATGCAGATATGCACGGACATAACACACACATACTCCCACACAAACGCACCACACACACACTCACACAAACACACACTCCCATACACACACACGCAGACACACACTCACAGAAGAGAGGAGCACTGTGTGGGTGATGTGCGTGGTTCTGGGTGGGAGAACAGTAGCGGGGTTTGGGCGCCCCCTTGCCCACACCTGCACCATACAGGGCCCAGGAGCACCCTCAGAGGAGTCCCTGCACGGCTGCTATTCGGGGAAGCTGAGCTCGCAGAGATGAAAATCTGTGTCTGGCCGGCAGCTGGGGGGAGGGGCCACCCCCCAACCCGGCCCCTGGGGACAAGTAAGACCTGCTCAGCCCTGGTCAGCGGCAGGAGGGCTGCAGTGGCCCGAGGGCGCGGGCCCGGCTCTTGCCCTGAGGCCCATCAGGGTTTACTCCCCAGCCCTGTCGGAGAGATTCCTGAGCACAGAGCCAGGAGTAACCCCGAGCCTCGCTGCAGGTGGCCCCCAACAGAACCAAAAGAGTGAAATTGTTTTTTTTCTTTCTGGGTCACACCCAGCGATGCTCAGGGGTTACTCCTGGCTCTGCACTCAGGAATCACTCCTGGCGGTGCTCGGGGGACTATCTGGGATGCTGGGAATCAAATCCGGGTCGGCCGAGTGCAAGGCAAACGCCCTCCCCGCTGTGCTATTGCTCCAGCCCTGGAAATTGTTTTTCTTTAATGTAGGAGTACCGCTACTTATTCAGCCGTCGATGACGCTGATAGAGTTGGGTGTGAACTCCACATTCCTTTTTTTTTAATTTAGTATATTAATTTTATTTTATTATTATTATTATTATCGTTATTATTTTATCACCGTGAGCTCCAGTGACACAGCTCTCCCGTTTGAGTTTCAGTCCTACAATGATCCTCCACCTCTCCCTCCACCAGCGCACCCCTCCCTCCACCAGAGTCCCCAGTACCCCCCCTCCCCCTGCCTCTATGGCAATCTCCCCCCCACCCCGCCCCCGTTTGCGTTGCTTGTCGTGAATAGCCTAAGACGTGACATTTGAACCCAAACTGAGCCGAGGGAGAGCCGGGTCCCGCCCCGCCGCTGACTGTCGCCTCTCCCGCAGCTGCCCATGATGGGGGGCGCCTTCATGGACTCGTCCAGCGAGGACTTCAGCGCCGAGTACCCGCTCTTCGCCGCCTCCAACCACGTGCCCGCGGCGCCCGCGCCCGGGGCCGCCGACGACGCGGGCCGCTCCTCGCACGACGCTGTGCTGCTCTGGATCGCCGTCATCGCCACGCTGGGCAACATCGTGGTGGTGGGGGTGGTCTACGCCTTCACCTTCTGACGCGCGGGGGGCGCGCGGCCGGGCCGGCAGCCGCCTGGCAGAGGGTTCTAGAAACTGCACCATCGGTGGGTGGGCCAGTGCGCGCTGCCGGCTGGACGGAAGGGGCCCTGGAGGGGCTTGTTGGGAGTGCGGGGCGGGGGCGGGGCGGTGTAGACGGGGGCGCCCCCACTGAGGCTGCTGCTGGGAGGGCCCCCCCATCCCTCCGAGACCCGCGGGAGAGAGGGGTGCCGAGGGAGGGGTGGGTGGCTTTACATGCGATGCCGCTTTCCCTCTCACCCAGGGACGGTGTGCGGGGGGGTGGGGTGGGGGTGGGCAGGTGACCGTCCCCCCCACCCCGCCCCTGCGCCTGCCCCCTCGAGCCCCGTGAAGGCCCCGCGGGTCTCAGCAGCGTGGCCCGAGCTGCCCAGCAGGATGACCGAGTGTCACCAGGCGCGCCCGCCTGCCCCGCTGAGCATTGCGAGCCCCCCCGCCCCCTGCCCCCCCCCGTAACATTAAAATAAAAATATGACAAAGAGCTGCCGGGCCCCGAGCAGATGCCGATGCCGTTCCTTTGGGGCTCCGGGCGCGTAGGGGTCCTGCCGCGGTCGCCTGGCAGAGCGGGCGGGAGGGGTTGATGATGGGAGAAGACCCCTGGGGGCCGCTGGGCAGGGTGGGGGCTGGGGGTCGCGCACCTGCCTCTGAGCCCGGCGGCCTGTCCCCAGCCCCGTGGCCGCGTGTCCCCGGCAGGAGGGCGGGGAGGGCGCCGGAGCTGGAGGGGACGAGGCGGCTCCCGAGGGGCCCACTTGGCGCCCGGCCCTGGCGCGGCTGAGGACAGGGCCAGAGGCCGCGTGCTCCGAGGGGCGTGAAGTGCCACAGAGGCCGCAGGCCACGCTGTGGGAGGGAGGGGCTGCTGCTGAGTCACTCACGGGTCCCTCGTGCACCCCAGAGGCTCTTAGGGCCGCGCCCCTCCTTGCTCTTAGGGCCGCGCCCCTCCTTGCTCTTAGAGCCACGCCCCTCCTTGCTCTTAGGGCCACGCCCCTCCTTGCTCTTAGGGCCACGCCCCTCCTTGCTCTTAGGGCCACGCCCCTCCTTGCTCTTAGGGCCACGCCCCTCCTTGCTCTTAGGGCCACGCCCCTCCTTGCTCTTAGGGCCACGCCCCTCCTTGCTCTTAGGGCCACGCCCCTCCTTGCTCTTAGGGCCACGCCCCTCCTTGCTCTTAGGGCCACGCCCCTCCTTGCTCTTAGGGCCACGCCCCTCCTTGCTCTTAGGGCCACGCCCCTCCTTGCTCTTAGGGCCACGCCCCTCCTTGCTCTTAGGGCCACGCCCCTCCTTGCTCTTAGGGCCACGCCCCTCCTTGCTCTTAGGGCCACGCCCTCCTTGCTCTTAGGGCCACGCCCCTCCTTGCGGCCCGCGGGGCGGGGTGAGAGCAGGGGCAGGACCCGGACTCTCTGCCACACCCAGCTGGGGCCCTTGCCAACTGGGTGCTTCTTGGGCATCTCTGAGGGGAGGCCTGGGGGGTGGGAGGGGACCAGATAGTGCCAGGTCCGAGGATCTCTGCGCCCTGTGCTCTGACCCCACCTTCTCACCTTCTCACCGCACACCCCTGGGACCCCGGAGGGAATCGGGCTGGCTGTGTGTATGTGTGGATGCATGCACGTGTGCGCATACACACATGTGTATGACTGTGTGTGCATGTGAGTGTGAGGATGTGTGTGAGTGTGGTGACTGTATGCATGCGTGGGCATGTGTGAGTGTGTGCACATGTGTGAGTGTATACGTATGTATGCATGTGTGATTGTGTGTATGCATGTGTGAGGGGTAATGTGTGTATGTGTGTGTTAGTGTGCGTGAGTGTGTGCGTATGTGTGGGTGTGAGTGAGTGCATGTGTGTATGAGTGTATGCGTATGTGTGTGAGTGTGTGTGCGCACGCACACGTGTGAGTGTGCATGTGTGTGAGTGTATGAGTGTGAGTGTGTGTGAGTGAGTGTGTGTATGTGAGTGTGTCAAGAGAGTGGGACCGTGGCTCCGGGCGGCACTGGGTCTCGGGGTCCCAGCGTGCGTGTCAGCTTTGTGGCCCGAGCAGGTGTCGGGTCCTGGAGGCGCAGGACCGCCCTGTCCCACGAGGCCCGACACCGTGCCAGGCGCTCCCCTTCCCGGCTGTGCAGGGAATGGACATGGCGGCCTGGCTACGGGCGCCGCGCCGGGGGTGGGGAGGGTGTGAGGGTGGTGTCGCCCTCCCCACTGCCCCCCAGGTGGGCCGAGGGCCCGGAGCACGGGGGCACCGCCCGGCGCCCACGGCGCAAAGCAGATCTTGAGGGTCCCTGAGCAGATGCCCGGGGGTCTCTGCCTGCCACACAGCCTGCCCGTGGTGCCCCGGTGTTCACGAGTCAGGGAAGGCGGCTGTCGGCTGCCCTCTACGGGGACAGTGTCCCCGTGGCCGGGTGTAGCTGTGGGACTGTCCCCTGGGGCCCCTGCGGGGTGGTCCCGTGGGGCGTCATCCCCTCCCTGCTCCTCAGCGGCCGCCCCCGTGTGGGTGCTGGACTTGCTTCCCCACCTCGTTGTCTGAGGGCCCGGCTGGGTGCTGGGGGACACCCCTGCCCACCCCTGCTCCCCTCCCTGACCCCGGGGACCCCTTGGGCACCCCATGGGTGGCTGCACTGGCTCCGGCCCCTGCCCCGGGCACCACCTTGTCCCTGCGAGCAGAGCACTGGCTGCTGAGGCCCCTGGTGGCCCTGCTGCCCCTCTGAGCTGGGGGCTGCTCCCTGCCCCCCATCAGCCTCGAAGCAGGGGGTCCTGGGCCTCGGAGCCCCCATTTTCTGTCTGGGGGTCTGCGGGCTGGGGGCAGCTGCTCTGACACCCCTGTGCCCACAGCCCGCACCATGGACCCTGCAAAGCCCGAGCGAGGGACCCCCGGGCTAGGCCTGAGTGGAGTCTGAGGAACAGATGCCACAAAGTGTCGCTCTCGGGGTGCCGGGGTGGGGGTGAGAGGCTGGAGGACCCCGAGGCGGCCTGGCTCTCCGGGGGCAGGTCGTGGGCGCTGACCGGATGTGGTGGTGCAGGGGGCAGGGGGCGGGGGCCCCACAGCGCCTTCCTGGAGCTCCTCCGCCTCCTTCCCCTCGCCCCGGCAGTTGCCCTCAGACTGCGGCCGGGACTGGGGGGGGGGGTGCTGCTCTGCTCCCCCAGGACACTCGGAGCCTGAACAGTCGGAGTTCCTCAGCCCCGGGCTCCCCGCTGCCCCCGGAGAGGGACCGACCCGAGGGGTCTGCAGGGCGGGCAGGACGCGCCCCGCAGGACACGCCCCGCAGGACAAGCCCCGCGACTCCGGAGACCACAGCCCGCCTCGCTCTGGGCGTGGGGGGCTCCCCCGGGAGCAGACGGCCGACCTGGCACGGGGCCGCCAGCCTTGGGCACCCAGTGTCGCTCTCCAGGGTGCTCCGGGCTGGCGGTGACCAGGACGGAGACGGAGCAGAGAGTGCGGGCGCCGGTGGCCCACGTCTGGGCCCGCGTGCTGCGGCCGTCCCCTCGGCTCCGCACCGTGTGGCCTCCTTGGAGATGGAGCCTGCGGGTTTCCGGGCCATCTGGGGACATTGGTGCTGTGGCCACCGAGGGCGTCCGGGGCTGGTGAGGTTACGGGGTGTCGCCCGCCGCTGTGCTGGGACACAGGCTCCATCCAGGGGCTGCGGGGCCCACCCACGACACAGCTGAGTTCGTAACTGGGGGGTCTCGTTACCCCCAGGGCCGCCTTGTCATGCCTGGTGCCTCGGGGCAGTTTTGGTGACAGGGGGAGGGGGACAGAAGCTCACAGCCCGGCCAGGCACAGGCCCCCACCCCGAAATGCCAGAGCATGGAGGCGGGGGGCTGGCGCCAGGCTGTGGTCTCTGGTGCAGCCTTGGGGTGTCCTGAGCCCCTCACCCACGAGCCCCGCCCTCAGCCAGCTCCCCCAGGGCCTGGCCCGGCACAGAGCACTGTTTCTGGGGAGTCCAGCCACGACGGGGCGTCCCGGCCCCTGGCTGTGCCTTGTGCAGCCTTGGAGCAGCTTGGCTGGGGACCTGGGGGGGGTACCACCCCGCCTGGGGCCCGCGGCCTCTCTGCCCCGTCCTCCTGCGCCCCCCGGGCTCAGGTCCCAGCAACCTGACCCATGTCACTAGCCCCTCCCAGCCGCCTGCGTCTCCTGTTTCCAGTCTGTCTACACTGGCCCTGCTAAGCTTGTGCCCCATCCTCCCCACCCCCTCGATCGACACCCCCAGCTGCTGGGACCTGCGTGCCCCGCCCCTATGTTGTCACCCCGTGCTCCCTCTCCTCTCATGGCAATTAAAGAAAAGGAGCTCGAACCCGCGTGTGCCTCGGTCTGTGCCCGCACCGCTCAGCAGCCCAGAGCCGCTCTGCGTGTCCACCCGCACCTGAGCCTGCCCTCAGGGGCCTGTCCTGTCCCGCTCAGAAAGGGGCCTCTAGCTCTGGGAAGGGGCCGTTTCTGCTGGGGTCTCTGAAGCTGCCCTTCGGGTGTGAGACGGGACAGTGAAGAAGGAATGGGGTCACAGAGGAAACAGGCCGAGATGGGAAGGAAACCTGGGCCGGACTCCTGGATCACGCCGTACCTGAAGGCCCGGCTTCTCAGCAATGGGAACAAACGCCCTGTATGTCGAGGCCGGGTTGAGCTGGGTTTCTGGCCCTGGTAACCGAGTCTTTGTGGGTGCTTCCACAGCAGACTGTTACCGCTGATCTTTGACCCCCAGGAGAGTTGCCTACCCCCAGAGTGATGCTCTCCAGGGCCATCTGATGCATCAGTGCAGCTGGACTGGGCAGCCCTGGCAGGGAAGCGGGCATGGCTGCTGGGCTCTAGGAAGGCCACCCTGACCTCAGCTGCACTGGGCCCCTCTGGGCAACGGGCTGCGTCCCGCTGTGTGCAGGCAGAGGGCAGCGGGAGGGCAGCGAGTGGGCACAGCCCCTTGGGCGCACTGCCGTGCACCTGCAGTCCCCCTAGCGCCATGTCCGCTATTCTCAAACTGGCCTGGTCACCCCACAGGGCCTGGCCAGCTCCCTGCTGGGTTTGCCCAGCCCAGTGCAGAAGGTTCTTGTGTCTCCCGCCACTGCCCCCTGGCTGTGGAAGCCGGAACTTCACCCACCCGGACAGAGCAGCCTATAATCGGTTTCTGCCCTGCTGCCGCCCCAGTGCCCAGCAGGAGGCAGTGCTGAGCTTGCGCCCCTACGGGCACCAGTGCAGGTGCCCCCTGCAGGCCGTCACCTGGAACTGCAGCCCCGGTTCTGTCCTGTGGGCCCAGCACTGCTCAAACACATGGCTTTCTCGTGCACTTTTGCCTGTTCTCTCTCTGGGGAGCACCCCGAAATGAGTCGCCCCGACTTCCCTGAGAGCAGGACACACTCGCCCCCATTTCACAGATAGGGAAGCAGATGTGCTGAGTCAGGGTGACTAAATCAGCTATAGCCTATAAGCACCCATGTGGGCCTCGAACCCTGCTCTTCTGAGACCCCCTAACCCAAGGTGCCCCCTCCTCCATCCCTGCCCCAGCACCTGCCCTGCTCGCTGCTCTGCCCACCCTGGTGGGGGAACCCACCTGCTCAACAGACGAGGAGGAGGAAGAGGAAGAGGAAGAGGAGGAGGAAGAGGAGGAGGTGGTGGAAGAAGAGGAGGAGAATGAGGAGAGAAGGAGAAAGGGAGGAGGAGGAGGGGGGAGGAGGGGAAAGGAGGGGAGGGGAGGAGCAGGGGAGGGGGAGGAGGGGTTTGCACACTGCAGCGGGCCGCCGGGGATTCACCCTGAATCAGGTGCATCTTTCAGCTTCTGAAAAGCCACAGGTAAAGAACGATGCCTTGGGGACCAGGAGCCGCCTTCAGTGCTGGGGCACCAGCCTGGCAGACACCAGGCCCGGAACATGGCCCTTGAGGACCACCCGGTGTGGCCCTGGAGCACGGGCCGAGCAGCACCGCGTCACCTGCCTGCACCCCGGGGCCGGCGCTGCTGGGGTGGGCCTTGGAAAACATCAAAGAAGTTCCAGAAATAGCTCGGGATAAGCTCCTTTTGCCGAGATCTCCCGTCCTTAAGTAGGGCAGTCTTATTCATCCGGTTCCAGTCAAGTTTAAACCGTGCATTTCACGACAAAGGACCTTTAGCTTAAGACAGAACAAGTGCTGGTGTTATCTATTTACAGGGCAGGGAACTCTAAGAGTTTTACATTATGTGATAATGAAAAATGCCTGAGAAAGATTAGTTGGATGGACTGGAGAGCCATTATTATACATAATATTTTATATACTCTGTATTAAGGGGCTATAGATTGACATGGACAACCCCAGGTCAATCCCCCTGCACCCCAGATGGCCCCCTGTGCATGGCCCG
This sequence comes from Sorex araneus, assembly GCF_027595985.1. Lineage (NCBI taxonomy): Eukaryota > Metazoa > Chordata > Mammalia > Eulipotyphla > Soricidae > Sorex > Sorex araneus. The sequence continues at coordinate 6,103,858 of NC_073304.1, read as the reverse complement.
CCAGGGACGATCCCTGAGCACTGCCAGGTGTGGGCCCCCTAAGAGGAAAGGAAGCGTAGATGGGAACAGAGAGACAGTATAGGGTTGGGGTGCGTGCCTGGCCAGGGGGTCCCCAGCATCACTGCCCCCTCTTCCTCCTCCCGGGCACCCCATATATGGTGCCCCCTGGTGTTCCGGGGAAGCACTGCACTCCACTCCACACCCCCTAGACTCTCTAGCAAGCATCCCTGGTTAGGGGAATGAGCCCGGGTCCCCTGAGCACCTCTTGGGGGCTCCCGAGGAATATTTGCTTCCATGAACTTGGAGAAAGATGCAAGTTACGAAGTCATTTAGGAAGACACCCCCCGCCCCCATCCCTCGGGCCTCCCTTCCTGCCTCTGCTTGGTTGGGGGCTGGTTGAGGCGGAGAGTGGGAGCACTAGTTGGTGACTATGGAAATGAAAATGCATCAGATGTTCAGCTGCGGACACGTGCGCGTGACAGACGCTGGTTAGTTCCCATGAGATGCTGCCGGAAACCAGAGCAGAGGGTCCGAGAGAGAAGTAATCGGAGTGCCCAACTGCAGCTCTTCCGCAGAGTGTGTGTGTGTGTGTGCATGTGCGCGCGTGTGTGTATGTGTGTGTGTGTGTGTGTGTGTGTGTGTGTGTGTTTCTCTGCACCAGTGCAATCACTCGCCTTTCCACCTTCAGAAACCTTCCAAGCTCCACCTGACCTTGGACTTGTTCAGACCTTTAAGTTATTCCTCCAAATCGCCATTAGAGGGCACCATGATTTCCCACGTGGTTAAAACACCGCGGGCCCTGGCCAGCAGGGGGCAGTGTAGCGTTAGGAATGTGCCACACGCATCAAAATGAAAACCCAAGCAACCTCAAGCAAAGTAGAACAGAACATTCCTGGTATGCATGCGGCCCTGAAGGAGCGCCTTCCCCCTTAAACACAGAGGTTCCTCTCAGCAGGGCCCAGGGCAGCGGGGCCGGGCAGCCGCAGCCCTTACATCCTCTGCAGGCTCTGCTTCACTTTAATACAACGTATTGATGAATGACATACGCCCAGGAAGGACTCGTATGGCACATGCACCATTCAAAGAATTTCCCCAAAGCCGTCCTAACAAAGAACTCAGTTGGCAGAACCGGCGTTCTCAGTGCTCCCCGAGCCCTGGCAGGATGCACAGTGTTGTCAAGTTACTGCAGCTGGTGGCCGGCAAAGGACAGCATGGGGACGTCTGGGCCGGGAGTGGCTCAGTTAGGGCTGGAGATAAGGTAAGACTGTGTCTAGAGCTGGCGGGAGCTGGGCCCGGGCTGGGTCTGGGGCGGGGCAGGGGCTGGTTCTGGTCTGTAGCTGGTGCTGGGTCCTGCTCTTCCCCCCTCCCCTCTGCAGAATCGAGCCCCTCTTTCTGTCTTGCAGACAGAGTGCCCTTGGCACGCCCCGGGGCCTCTGGCTGGGGGCGGCCATGGCGGTAGCTTTCACAGGTGCAGACCACCCAGCCCAGGAGGAGCCGGGGGTCCGGGCGCTGGAGAGCGACCCCTAGAGGGGTAGGGCCCCCCCCCCACGCACTCGTCCTCCGGATCTCCGGAATCCCGCAGGCCGGAACTTCCCCTACAGACACAGCCTGGGGTGGTCCTCTCCACGGCTCCCCCACCCCCTTCCAGGACAGCACCAGCCCCCCGGACCCTCCTGTCCCCGTCCTCTCCCGAACTGTGCCCCGTGGTCCGATTCTCCCGAAAGCCGAGGCTCCAGCCCGCCATCATGGGAGCTAGAGAAACGTCCACCTGGCTCATCCCGAGAAGGGTCTGGGGCAGCGGCCGCCCCCCTGAGCTATTGGGGCCATGACTTTCCATGCGCCCGGCCAACGTGTGATCAGACGACCAGATCTGGGGACCCTCAGTGCCCCAGAGGTCCTGCCCCCACCCCAGAGCCCCGGTCTCACACCCTGAGCCCCAAGAGAATATTAACTGAGTCTGGGCACTCGGGACCACGTGGGTGTCCCACACACGCCTGTGCTTCTGTGTGGCGTCAATCAAATTCTTAGACCAGCCGGAAGATCTGTGAAGGGCCCAGGAAGAATCTAAATTGCTCTTGCCCTGCACCCCAAGACTGAGTGGCCCCAGATCCTAGCCCCGCTGGGGGACTTGGTGATACACCCAGACCCCCGCTTGCAGCTGTTTGGTCCTTGGGCCCCACCCTGCATCTGGTTCCTTTTGGGTCCGGTGAATGCTGCATGTCCCAGTGGCCTCGACGCCTCCTCACACTCTTTCCAGAATATTCCTCCTTCTGGTTTATCATAGCCAGGCCCATTGGGGCCCAACCCACCCCTTCTAGGGCACAGCTGCTGGTCACTGCGTCTGTGTGTCGCCATGCCAGCGTCTGTCACGTGCAATGCCAAAGTCCTAACACTCTGACTCAAGAGGCCAATAGTTAAAAGCAGATTTTGCTTTCTGGCCGGGAGAGAGCAGCTGGACTCACAAATCCTCCCACCGCGAATAACCCTAGAACTAGACCAAACACGCGAAGCTTTCCGTTTTCAAGACTGGACGTGAAACAGTGCCAGGTGCTGGCTGGGCACGAAGGGAAACTTACAGGGTGATCCCGGCCGTGAGGACAGACTCAGCTGTGACCCGCTGAACTGGACTCTGCCCTGACTCCGAGGACCCAAGCAGGCAAGTCAGCCATGGGGAAAAGCAAAGTGAAGGGTCAGTGTGTCGGGAGGGGCCCGGCAGGGCGTGGGCTTATGTCAGTGTTGGATTCGCACATTCTGGCTTGAGTATTTTAGCGCCGTTTGTGCCAGAAGAGAAAAGCTAACGTGTGTTCTGAGTGGCTGCTGAGGGCTTCAGGGAATAATAAAGGGACTCAAGGATGAGCAGAGAGACAGGATGAGTTCACACCCAGCCAGACCCCGGCTGGATACAAAGAAAACTGAAAACATGCTATGAAAAATAACGTGAAGAAAGCCAGCAACACACAATGCAGTTTTCCCAAATGGCTGCGTGAGGAAGGAGATAAGCTGGTGTCCTGTTTCCATGAAAGAAGTTCAGTTGGTTATGAAATAAACCCCATAAAGGAACCACCAAGGGCTGGGGGGTTTTAGCGGTGAATTCTGATAAACGCCAAAAAAGACAAAAATTCCAGTATTGCAAAAAGTTAGAAAATTAAGGAGGAGGGAAAAGTCATTTATTTTAAGAGGCTGGCGGGAACCTAATTCCCAGAGATACCGGCTGACAAGAAAAGTAACTATTGAGAGCTTGCTATGAATATAGAAGCAAAAATTCTCACAAAAATACTAATAACTCATGGGGCTGGAGCGATAGCACAGCAGGTAAAGGCATTTGCTTTGCATGCGGCTGACCCGGGTGCGATTCCCAGCATCCCATATGGTCTCCCGAGCTCCACCAGAATTAATTCCTGAGCTCAGAGCCAGGAGTAACCCCTGTGCATGGCCAGATATGACCCAAAAAGCAAAAACCAAACAAAAACAAAAACAAATACTAATAAATCCAATTACAGATTGAAATTGCTGGTCTGCTCTCTGATAACACGCATCAATCCAAAAGAAAGACATAGATTTACATACCACGAATCACCCACCAATGTTCCTAGCGGTGCTACTCATGTAGGTTAAATAATGAAATAACCTAAATGTCAACTGACTGGTGCAAAGCCAGACAAATGTGTCTATCCATTCAGTGGAATACTATATAGCTCTGAAAGGGGACAGGTTGCTGCAGCCCGCTCCATCCTAACAGCACGAAAGCAGACACACGGCATGCCAAGGGGATAAGGCAGGCTTGAGAAACCACATATAAAAGAAGAGATGCCCTGTTCGAGAGTTGGTGTCTGGGAAAGAGAGGGGGCAACAGATGGCGGGGGTGGGGGAGGGCGTGTTGAGGAACAGGGAACTCCGCGATGATCACAGATGTGGCCGGCGGCTTCCCGGCACATCCACGGCAAAAACCGCGCTTCTCTCTGGCCACCCCAGGGCCTGCCCTTTCCCGTCCTTCAGAGCAGAAGCATCCTGCCGACACGCACTGTTTATCGGGACACGCAGACACGCCCCGGGGTCAGGGCCAGGCTGTCGCTCTCTCTGCCGCCGGGGCTGGCGTCCCAGTCGCCTTGCGGGCAGGACACCGGGGAAACTCCCCAACTTTCCGACACCTGGACAAGCCCCACCAAGGCGGGGCGGGCGGCGAGGGGCCTGTGTGGGCTGCAGATTTCCAACGGCCGCGGAGAGCACACCGACTGAGCACACCCCGGGCGGTGGCACTGAGCACTGGGCACTGAGCAGCCGGGCCAAGGTGTAAAGTGAGGACAGGGCGTCAGAAGTGCAGGGGTGGGGGACATGCACCCGGAGGAAGGGGCGAGGTCATTAGACGGCCCCCTGCAGACGCCCCGAAGTGTGGGAGCAGGCAGAGGGACCCACTGTTTTTGCTCGTGTGTTTGATTGTTTGTGTTTTCCCAAATCAGTGCAGTAGTGGGGCCGGGGAGTTAGGAAGAGGGGGTGGGGCGGGCACTACCCCAGAAATAATAAACAAGCGCTAGAGTGACCGCCACAGAAGCCCACGGGGGCCAGAGAAGCAAGACCACGGGTGGGCGTCTGCCTTGCACTTGACCCACCTGGGTGGCACCACAGTGAACCCTACTGCCTGTCAGCGGTGAGCCCTGAGCACCAGCTGGGACTCGGCCCTCACTCCAGCAGGGGGCGCTGCCCCCAATAAAGCAAAACAGACCAGAACGAAGTTGGGCCAGAGTGAGGGTCCCGCGGCCAGACTCTGCCCTTCCATGCCACCGACTCGGGCTCAGTCCCTGCACCACACCTGGTCCCCTGAGTGCAGAGCCGGGAGTGAGTCCTGAGACCCCCCCCAGCGCCCCCCCTGCAGGTGTGGAAGCCTCCCCCGAAACGAACAAACAACCAAGTTAAGGGCTTTCAGCAACCCCTGCTTCCTCTCGGGTGGGCTGACCTGCCGCCCCACAGCCCCGGGAGAGCACTTCGCCGAGCCCGGAGGATGCGAAAGGATTCGAACACAACACCGGGCTCCAGGTCCCTCCCTTAGGGGTCAGCCCCGAGGCCTGATTGTCCCCCTGCTTCGCCCCCCCCACACCGGGTCCATCCCCGGGCGGCCGTGTCCGGCCTGGAAGCCGCCCTTTCCTTGAAGGAGGAAGGAGCACAGCTTCCCAAGGACCTATTTTGGGAGCCAGCCCAGAGCACAGAAAAACAAGCCCCAAATAGGGCCACGTTCTTCTGCAGGGGCAGTGGGCCCCCGACGCGGGGCGGGGCTGGGCGGTCAGCGGCCCCGGGGCCAGGGGAAGTGGACACTTGAAAGGTTGGCGGAGGCGGCGGCCCAGGCTTCCTGCGGCCCGCGGTGCACCTAGTCGCGGCCTTGTCTGGACGTGGGCGTGTGCGCGTGAGTCACTCCGGCCGCGTCGCCAACGGGGGACCACACGGAGAGCGTTCGCCACGGTCCCCCTCAGCCCGCCCTCCTGGCCAGCGGTGGTCTGCAGCCGTCTTTGGATGCAAGTGCGAGGTGGGATGGTAGCACTGCAGCACTGTCCTCCCGTTGCTCATTGATTTGCTCAAGCGGGCACCAGTAACGTCTCCATCATGAGACTTGTTGTTACTATTTCTGGCATATCCAATACGCCACGGGGAGCTTGCCAGGCTCTGCCGTGCGGGCGGGATAGTCTCGGTAGCTTGCCGGGCTCTCCGAGAGGGGCGGAGGAATCAAACCCGGGTCAGCCGCATGCAAGGCAAACGCCCTACCCGCTGTGCCAGAGACAGATGCAGGGGAATGAGGCTGAGCTGAGTTCCTCCCTTGAGCCCGCCTTTCCCGTCAGACCCTGTGAAATGGGAGCAAACGGAGTCGAGGGCCAGGCTGGGCCCCGAGTGCGTGGTGAGGCAGACGCCGCCGGCGTTTCTGCCGTGTGGGAAGGAATGCCAGGCAGCAGGCAGCTCAGGGCCAACACAATCCCCACAAGCACCACCAGTGCCCCAATACAGGCTCATGGGGGGGGGGGAGGACTACTCCTGGCTCAGTGCTCAGGGAGGCACACAAGGCCGAGGACCAAGCCCGGGACCTCTGCGTGCTCTGCCCCAAAGCTGATTTTAAACACGGACTGGGGACGCAGAGCACCGGAGCCGGCAGCTCTGGGTGAGAATGTGCTTCGGGTGTATTCGCTGTGTGGTCTTGCCGAGTTGAGACAGGCAGTGTAGACAACCAGTAAGAAAAGGTGAGACGCCAGAGCCAACGTTCCTGCAGTGTTCATGGTACCAGCTTCTGGCCGCCAGGGCCCCTGAAGAACTCAGTTTTGGTTTTCTGGAAAGTTCTGTGGAAAGAAGAGACGCCTGTGAGACGCCTTTTTCCTTCCTTAAGGCCAGGCTCCAGAGGAGCTCCCCGCTGCCCTGCTGCATAGACGGGGCCAGTGTGAAGGCCTGTGCCCCCGGCCAGCTGCCCACACGCCCCCAGCAGCCGAGGCTGGCCCAGCCCCTTCGTCCACGGCCCCTGCTCTAGTTAACTCACCCCGCAAAATTCTTACCCCCAAGTCCAGCGGGAACCCACACCCCAGGAGGACTTAGTCCTTTTAGCTTCCTACACGGTTTCTGGCTCTCAAGTTCTTTTTCCAACAAAGACAAGAAACGGAGGGTCTGGGTGGGTCCACGGCCCTCTCCTGCCACCCCAAGAAGAATAGCTTCAGGGCAGGAGGGACGAGCCCCTGCCTGTACGGATCACTGGATTTAAGTGCAGCCTGGCCACTGCCTTCACAATGCCCGTGGGCAGGGGTCTGTGCAGAGCTGGGATACCCCCAAGGCCCCCTTAAATCCTGTGGTCCCCCTCAGGCTGACCTTCCACAAAGATCAACGTCTCCGCCTGTAAAACTTATGTCTGAATGCCTACAACACTCCTCCGCCCCCTTTGTCACACACCGTTCCTAAATGTTCTGGAATGTTCTTGAAAGGAAAGTTCTAGAACATCTAGAGCACAAGATGTGATCAATGAATGTGTTGCTGCTGACTCGGCCCCCACCCTCCATCAAGGTGATTTTTTTCCTAGAGGGCAATCAGACCATCAAGCGTTAGATACCAGAAGGCACCCCCCCCTGCCCCCGCCCTCCCTCCCGCTAACTTCCTGGCATTTCAGGAGCAAGAATGAAAGGAATGGCTGGTGAGGGCTCTTTCCTGCCCGACTCCCTGCACCCTGACCACCACCAGGGGGCGCCGCTGACACTCACCATAAGTCACCCTTGCTGGATCAGCCTCTCCAGCCTCCTGCGGCAGCCCTCCGCCCCCCCCCCACCCCCTTCCACCCCCATAAAGACTTCCAGTAAGAACAGAGTAAGTGCCAGCTCCCTTCTTTCTATTTTTAAAATTATTATTTATTTTAATTGAATCACAGTGATCTACATAGTTTCATGATTAGGTTTCAGTCATACAGTTCCAACGCCCATCCCTCCACCAGGGTGCATTTCCCACCACCACGTCCCCCGCCCCCTCCGCCTTATGGCAGGTATTTTTCTTCTTTTTCTTCGTTTTTCTTCTCTGTCTCTCTCTCCTTCTGGGCATTACGTTCTACAACACTGACACCGAAAGGTTGTCATGTCTATCCCTTCACCGACTTTCGCAGTTCTTGTCCAGAGTGACCATTTCCTCCTATCATTGTTACACTGGCCCCTTCTCTGCCCCCAAGTGCCCTGACTCCCTGCACCCCACTCCCCCCCCCCACACACACACTTGTGACAAGCTGCTAACCATTGGCCCATTCTCCTGGCCCCTGTTTTCCTGGCCTTGGATATTAGTCCTATCCAGTCCTTCTATGGCTGTTCTCTCCCTCTGACTCATCTCACTCAGCACGACACTCTCCATGTCCATCCATTTATAAACAAATTTCATGACTTCATTTTTCCCTAACAGCTTTGTAATATTCCATTGTGTAGATGTACCATAGTTTCTTTATGTCGCCCAAGAGAGACCAGTCGTCTCTTCCTGGGCACTCAGGTTGCTTCCAGATTTTGGCTATTGTGAGTCGTGCTGCAATGAACAGAGAATTGCAGATGGCATCTCTGCTGTGTTTTGGGGGCCCAAGGGTATATTCCCAGAAGTGTTGCTGCTGGGTCAGATGGGAACTTAATTCCAAGGTTTTTTGAGAAATGCCCGTATTGTTTTCCAAAAGGCTGGCCCAGCTGACATTCCCAACAACAATAAATGAGAGCCCCTTTCTCCCCACATCCACGCCAGCACTGGTTGTCCTTGTGGTTTTGGAAGTGAGCCAGTCTCTGTGGTGTGCGATGATATCTCATTGTTTTGATTGGCATCTCCCTGATGATTACTGTTGTAGAGCATTTTTCCATGTGCCTTTTGGCCATTTGAATTTCTTCTTGGAGAAAGTTTCTGTTCATTTCTTCTCCTCATATTTTGACAGGGTTGTTTCTTTTTCTTAGGAAGTTCTACCGGTGCTTTATTTTTGATATTAATTGTTATCAGATGGGTACTGGGTAAATAATTTTCCCCATCCCATGGGATGTCTTTGTACCTTGGTCACCATTTCTTTTGAGGTGCAGAAGCTTTTTCCCTAATGTAACCCCATTTGTTTATCTTTGCTTCCTCTTGCTTGGTCAGTGACGTTTTATCTTTGAAGATGCCTTTCATTTCAATGTCATGGAGGGTTCTGCCTATATTTTCCTCTATTTACCTTATGGGGCAGAGAGTCTCTGGCCCGCTTGCCTGGCTATCTTCCCCAGGGCCCCTCAGAGGGGAATGGGCTCCAGCTTCCCTCCCTGCCCCGAGCAGAGCTCCCACAGCCGAAGACCTCCGGAGCCTTAGCCACAGCCATGCTCAGGCCCCTCTCCACACATTCGGATGAGCCTCACACATGAAGGTACTGGCAGAGGAACCCAGGTGTGAGGGACCCGGGGCTGAGACCTCCAAGCCTGCTCAGATCGGGACTGAGCCTCTTTCGCCCAGATTTCCTATTTTCCAGTAGCTAGGTGGTCACACCCAGGGACTGCCCCCGGTGCCCTGTAATCCCATCAATGGCCAACATCCAGAGACTTAAAAGCAAGCTCCCGGATTCTTATAGCCTAGTTCTCCCTCTGGGAGAACCAGCAGGCTACCGAGAGTTTCCTGCCCACATGGGAGAGCCTCGAAAACTCCCCGTGGTGTATTCATATGCCCAAACCAGTAACAATGCTGGGTCTCACTCCACTGACCCTGAAAGAGCCTCTAATGTGGCATCATTGAGAAGGACGAGTAAGGAGAGGCTTCTAAGATACCAGGGCTAGGACGAATGGAGGGAGATGTTACTGAGTACTGAGACTGCTTGAGAAATTTGACGATCAATGGGATGATGATGATGATGATGATGATGATGATGATGATGATGATGATGATGATTTACCTTATGGATTCAGGTCTGACATTGAGGTCTTTAATCCAGTTTGATCTGATTTTTGTGCATGGGATTAGATAGAGGTCTGAGTTCATTTTTTTTTTAACATGTACCTGCCAAGTTTTCTCAGCACCACTTGTTGAAGAGACTTTCCTTGCTCCACTTCATATTTCCTGTTCCTTAACAAATATTAAGTGACCATATATTTGAGAGTGGGCTGGAGTGATAGCGCAGCAGGTAGGATGTTCACCTTGCATGCGACCAACCCGGGTTCGATTTCTCTGCCCCTCTCGGAGAGCCCGGCCAGCTACCGAGAGAATCTTGCCCGTGCAGCAAAGCCTGGCAAGCTCCCTGTGGCGTATTTGATATGCCAAAAACAATAACAACAAGTCTCACGATGGAGACGTTACTGGTGCCCATTTGAGCAAATCGATGAGCAACCGGATGACAGTGACAGTGATATTTGAGGGTCGCTGTCACTGTCATGTCATCCCGTTGCTCATCAATTTGTTCGAGCGGGCACCAGTAATGTCTCTCATTGTGAGACTTATTGTTACTGTCTTTGGCATATCTAATACGCACGGGTAGCTTGCCAGGCTCTGCTGCATGGGCTCAATACTCTCGGCAGCTTGCCAGGCTCTCCGAGAGGGGCGGAGGAATCGAAATCGGGTCAGCTGAGTGAAAGGCGAAAGCACAACCGCTGTGCTATCGCTCAAGCCCACTTGAGGGTCAGTGTCAGGATTTATAGTTCCAATGGAACTATATGCTATTGGTCTGTGAGTTTGTCTCTATTCCAATAACATGCTGATTTATTAAATTTTTTAATTTTAATTTTTTTTTTATTTTATGTTTTTTAATTGAGACACTGTGAGAACAGTTACAGGGCTTTCAGGATCAAGTCTTAGTCGTACAATGATCAAAGACCCATCCCTTCACCAGTGCATGTGATCCACCACCAAGAACCCCAGACATCCTCCGTCCCTCTCCCCCTCTGCCTGTGTGGTAGATGATTTTCAATTAACTCTCTCATTGCTATGATAACATTCCATTTTTCACCGAAAATTCACTATCCTTATTTGGAGTTTTCCCCCAACAGTCAGACCTGTCAGAATGGCATCATTAGATCATATGTTTTCTATTGTTGATAACAATGAGCATATGGTGTTGCACGGTCATGAAATTGGCCACCCAGTTTTGGGATTCTGGTATTAAGACCAGAGGTATTTCTGCCAGCGGCCGCTGCATTCTGAGATTGGTTCGTGTGCCTCTGGGATCATGGCTGTTCAGGAGTGGGGGAGCTGTTCGTGGGAGGCCGCTGGGGTCTCATTTGGGCAGGAAGCAGGGCCGGTTCTGCCCCCCCATCAAGAGATTCCCCAGGCGCCCCATCATTGCAAGCTCTTACCTCTCTGTCCAATTGGCACTAAACGGTGGTGGTCGCCATGCTGCCGAGAGGGGAAAGGGATGGGGACAAAAACCCTTTCCCTCCCAGGGCTGCACGGGACCGAAGTTTAGTTCAAAGTCCACGAATGTAGCTGCCAGCAGCCTCTGGGTTTCTGTGCGTCTGGTATACTGACCGCTCAGGGGTGGCAGAGCCATTCCTGAGTGTTTCCTTTGGATATCAGGAAAGGTTGCGTGGCCACATAAGTGGCCGCACGGTTTGGAAACATATCCCAGTCCCACATACTGGACCGTGTTAGTAGAAGCTGTGTCGCCAGGACTCCGTCTGGAGAAGGCGGGGACTCTGCACCTTCCCCATCTGGCGTCCCGGTGTTGTTGGCCCGGTCTGAGGTCTGAAGCATTCTCCGGCTTGCAGTGCCTCCGGCTGGCTTCTTGCTGCTGACTGTTGTGGCAAATTGGCCCCCAAGGGCGGGTTGAGGGTGCGACTTCCGGCAGCAGGGGCGGGCTGGAGACTGGGCTGGAGCCGCCCCGTTCCAGTGCCCCCACGCATTTTGGAGAGATGTCCCAGCCCCACATACTGGAGTCATGTTAATAGAAGCTCACGCTGACTAACAGGCTGATTTAAATACTATCACTTTGTAGTGCAGTTTGAACTCGTGGAAAGTGATGCCTCTCATCTTCTTTTTCCCAAGAATTGCTTTAGCTGTTCATGGGGGTTTATTGTTCCATATGAATTTCAAGAATGTTGGATCTCTTTCTTTGAAATATGTCATTGGTATCTCTATAGGGACTGCACTGAGTCTGTATAATGCTTTGGGGAGTGTTGTCATTTTGGCAGTGTTGACCTTATCCGTGAGCAGGGGATGTGTCTTCATTTCCTCATGTCCTCTTTTCTTTCTTTCTTTTTTCTTTTTGGGTCACACTGGCGATGCACAGGGGTTACTCCTGGCTGTGCACTCAGGAATTACTCCTGGTGGTGCTCAGGGGATGCTGGGATTTGAACCCGGATTGGCCATGTGCAAGGCAAACGTCCTACCCTTTGTGCTATCACTCCAGCCCCTCTCTTTTATTTCTTTTTTATTTTTTTCTTTTTGGGTCACACCCGGCGATGCACAGGAGTTACTCCTGGCTCTGCACTCAGGAATTACTCCTGGCAGTTCTCAGGGGACCATATGGGATGCTGGGAATCGAACCCGGGTTGGCCGCGTGCAAGGCAAACGCCCTACCCACTGTGCTATCACTCCAGCCCCTCTCTTTTATTTATTGAAGTAGTGTTTTGTAGTTTTTTTTTCTTTTGTACAGGTCTTTTACCTCTTTAGTTAAACTAGTTCTGAGGTACTAAATTTTTGAGGCACAGTTGTGAATGGGATTGGTTTTTCATATCATTTTCTTCTCTTTCATTATTTGTACCTAGGAAAGTCATGGACTTTTGGGTATTGACTTTGTAACCTGCCGCTCTACTATACAAATCTATTGTTTCTAGGATCGTTTTGGTAGGATCTTTAGGATTCTCTAAGTATAGCATCATGTCATCTGCAGACAGGGAGGGCTTGTCTCTTCCCTTCCTATCTGAATGCCCTTGGCATCGTTTTCTTCCCTAACTGCTAGAGCAAGTACTTCCGGTATAGTATTGAATACAATCCCAGCACCCTTCTAGGTCTGTTCCAGGGTTTCCGCAGTCAATCCCCCACCCCTGCCACACACACACACACACACACACACACACACACACACATACCATGCATGTAGAAGAATGTCCAAAGTTTCCAGAGTCTGCCATGGACCCAACCAAGGGCATGGACCAGAGAAATTGGGAGGAAGAAAAATCCCAGGACATGAACAATTCAAGCAATTATGGGGGATAGCTTTGCATGCAAAGGTGGGTCCTCTCTCCCCAGGCTCTGCATGGTCCCCCGAGCACTGTAAGGAGAGCCACAGTGTGCTCTCTAGAATGAGAGTATTCCTGTCCGGTGCTTATCACTGTGCTGCTGCTCCCTCCGGGGCTCTGTCCTGCTCCTGTGGCCGGCAGGAACTTCTGCCCACGGAGGATCCTGTGAAAACCACTTGATATGGGGAAGCGCCTGCAGGCCATGACGTGTGTAACCTGCTCTGAACGTGCATAGGGCTCTCTCTCACCGGCCTGAACGTGCATAGGGCTCTCTCTCACCCGCCTGAATGTGCACAGGGCTCTCTCTCACCCGCCTGAATGTGCACAGGGCTCTCTCTCACCGGCCTGAACGTGCATAGGGCTCTCTCTCACCCGCCTGAATGTGCACAGGGCTCTCTCTCACCCGCCTGAACGTGCATAGGGCTCTCTCTCACCCGCCTGAACGTGCATAGGGCTCTCTCTCACCCGCCTGAATGTGCATAGGGCTCTCTCACCGGCCTGAACGTGCATAGGGCTCTCTCTCACCCGCCTGAACGTGCATAGGGCTCTCTCTCACCCGCCTGAATGTGCATAGGGCTCTCTCTCACCCGCCTGAATGTGCATAGGGCTCTCTCTCACCCGCCTGAACGTGCATAGGGCTCTCTCTCACCCGCCTGAACGTGCATAGGGCTCTCTCTCACCCCCTGAATGTGCACAGGGCTCTCTCTCACCGCCTGAATGTGCACAGGGCTCTCTCTCACCCGCCTGAACGTGCATAGGGCTCTCTCTCACCCGCCTGAACGTGCATAGGGCTCTCTCTCACCCGCCTGAATGTGCATAGGGCTCTCTCTCACCCGCCTGAACGTGCATAGGGCTCTCTCTCACCCCCTGAATGTGCACAGGGCTCTCTCTCACCCGCCTGAATGTGCACAGGGCTCTCTCACCGGCCCTGGAACTCAGTTTCACTTTTTTTTTTAAACCTGCAAATATCTAAGTATCTGCTTTGTTTGGCCAGCTTTAACCCCCTCCTCCCCAGAGGCCTGTGGTTTGCATTCCTTTGGGCCTGCTAACTCCCAACACCCCTAGCTCCTCCCCCCTCTGCCCCTTACTCCTGCAGGACTGTCCCGGCTCCCCACAGGTGAGCTATGGCCGCGAGGCTAGCGGCCAGTGGGCAGTTCGCATTCCCTTGGATGATCATCACCTTTTGGCCCCTCACTCACTGTGGCCCCTAAACCGTAACTCCCAGGGCTCAGGTCTGTATGGTGGGAAATTATTGGCCCAGAATTCCAGGGTCTCCCTACCTACCTGCTTTGCTCGGCTCCCCCCTCACTGACTGGATAAACCTGTGTAAGAAAAGGAGGCCCCAAACCTGCACATGAATAAAAGCGCTTTTCCTAATCTCCGGCGGCAGGCTCTTAGTTTGATAAGGAGATTTTCTGCCGTGCCTTTCACCCCATGGCCCCCTCCCTCTGGCTCCCCAGTGCCCCAGGCCTGAGTGTGTGGCTCTGGGGACAGCCCCCTCCCCCCCCACTCAGTACTGGCCTCCTCTCATCCTGCCTCTCTGGGGCCCTTGGGCCCTCCCTAGGTCCTATCTCCCCTGCCCTCTGGTCAGTTTCAGAGCCTTTGCCTTCAGCTTCAAAGCAGACGAGGCCTCCAGACTGCAGAAACTTCTGGAAGGAGCTCTGTGGGGCTGTGTGGTGGGTCCCGTGTGAGGGTCCCGTGCCCTTGGGTCTCGAAGGGACTCCACTTAGACCCGAGTCTCCGGGCTGAGGTGGGGAGTGAAAGAGGGAGCCGTGGTTCCCCCTGCCAGCTTGCTCTGAGTGGTCTCATCTTCCTGGCCCCCTTCTCCATGCTTTACTTCCTGCGAATTCCTGGGCTCTTACAAACAGGAAGTTAACAATTGTTCAACATAAAACTCTGCAGGTAGAGGCCCGACAGCGTGGTAGGATCCTTGCTGTATAAAACACAAAAATAAAAAGAAAGGGGTGCCACACCAGGGAGGTTGAATGGTGATGACGAGGCAGGTGAAGGAAGGAATGGAGCCAAGATGGTTGGTCTCACCGCAGTTTATCCCAAACTTCTTTCTCCATTCTCCTCTGATTCTCCTCCTGCTTCTTCCTCCCCCATGCTACCTCATTCTCCTTCTCTGCTTCCACTCGAACTCCCCCCAGGCCCCTCATACAGCTACCTTAAATCTCCTGCATTCGCTCCGGATGCCGCAGGCCGGGGCTTACACGTAGGTGTGGTTACAATACATAGGGGGTAAAGTTCTATCCCTTAGGGGATGCTTTCACTAGGACAGAATCTCTCTCAGCATGACATCCACCCAAGAGCGGATATCCATGGGTGTGTTTCTCCTTTCTTTGTCCGACTAACTGTAAGTATTCGTATTATAAATCATTTTGTAAGGACATAGCAAGAGATGCATTAAGCTTATAGAATTGCTCTCCAGGGGTCACCTCAATCTCAGACTACAGCGCTCAGGACAGATTAGTCTTTCCTAGCCCTAGCAGGGCCCTGTCTCATCATTGCTTTTGGATCATGACATGACACATGCCCATGACCAAGCTCTTAACATATAGTTAAGCATTAGGCGCTTTGGCCAGGCCCATCTCGATGCCAGGGTAGCACACAACTCACCGCTTACCCTGGGTCCGTCCTGTCCCCCATTGGGACCCTGCTTTTGGGGGTGCTAGGAAGTAAAGCCAGCTGAGGCTTAAGTCAAGAAAGCAGATGCCCGGGAATGAATAATATTTGAAGCCAATTAAATCCCATGTTACCAAAGCATATTAATAAATGTCTTTCTTTGTTCATACAAAAAGGATATTGTTTTAAGGTAAACTATTCAAAAGACATGAGAGGAGAAAGACAATATTAACTTAAAGACAATATTAACTTACACTGTCTAGCAAGGTCTGACCTTACAAATTAAGAGTTTGATTAGAGGAAGAGCAGATAAACTGGTAGAAGTGGTTACAGATAAACAAAGGAATGGGAGTGACTCAGGAGCACTTTGATGGGCTTGACTGATAAAGCTAAGCTCCTTGTGGCAAGGGGAGCAGGACAAACCAATGATATCCAACACTTGCATTCTCCATGACATTCTTAACAATTGGTGAGAGGTGTAAAGAGCTCTGCCAATCTGCGAATAATGTCAGGCACCCGGTGGCCCGGCTGAGGCCTCTAGTGTTTTTTACCAAAGTCGGGGTAACTCCCCCCAGCCCCCATGCTCCCACACCCACCTCCCACCGCAGCTGCTGTGTGGACACATTGGCCTACACCTTAGATCCCAAAGTCTCTAGACTGTGTGGCCACATATGTGGTCGCATGACACCTCCAAAAGCAGCAAACAGCTTGATTAAATCCTTAGACAAGGACTCAACCACCCTGAGATCAGATATAGCAATGTTCACATCAATTGCTTTTCTATACCTATTGATTTTATTTATTTTTGGTTTTGGGGTCACATCCGGCGATGCACAAAGGTTACTTCTGGCTCTGCACTCAGGAGTTACTCCTGGCGGTGTTCAGGGAACCATATGGGATGCTGGGAATCCAACCTGGGTCGACCATGCAAGGCAAACGCCCTCCCCGCTATGCTATCACTCCAGCCAATACCTATTGATTTTAATATTGCATCTTTGTTATCTAATCAATGTTAATTCTAGAATCTTACTAACAGTTATGGCTTTTTTCTACATTAAAATAAATTTTAAAAAATTTAAAAAAGTAAAGTACAACCATAAAAAACAAATAAATTTTAAAAAACCCAAAGAGGTAAATTTTCATTTAAAGGGCCCATACAAAAGAACCCTTATCTTTAACTTCCAGGATTCTCTGTCACACTGAGATCCAGTGATCCTATAAAACCCCTTAAAATGAGCCCCTGTTATCTTAGTCCTATACTAAGTTCTCCCTCACATGGGTGTACCTTTTCCTTTCTCTTTCACTTTTCTACTTTCATTTTTTCCTTTTCGGGTCACACCCGGCGATGCACAGGGGTTACTCCTGGCTCATGCACTCAGGAATTACTGCTGGTGGTGCTGGGGGGACCATATGAGATGCTGGGAATCGAACCCAGGTCAGCCACATGCAAGGCAAACGCCCTTCCCACTGTGCTATCACCCCAGCCCCTACTTTTCTACGTTCTAACTCTGAGTCTGAGTGTCTTTGTTACTCAATAATAAAGAATGAAAATATCGAAGCGCAGAGACCCCCAACACCACCCTTACATGAGAAGGGGCTGTTGGCAGAACGAGCCTTTGGGTTTCCTCGAGGCATCCAGACAAGAAGCCCCTTCTCCCCAGACTCTCCTCTCTGAAGCGGGGCACACACAAGTTAGTCCCAGGGGGTGGGGGGTGCCAGCAGTATCCTGCGACTCCAGTTCTCCATTTCCAGTTCTCCGTGGGCCCCCCACCTCCGCTTTCTCCCTCCCAGGCTGCTCCCACAGCTCCTCTTGGAGAAATTCTTCCAAGGAAACAGGATTTTCACCTCAAGATCTAGCTGCTTGGAAGGCCAACATCGATATTTTATTTTTTATAGGAAAAACAGTGTTTATTTATTATGTGAACACTAAACAGTCTCTAAATGTATGGGGCTTTTTTAATTAAAATTTTTTTTATTGAAATGTACTTAAGGTATACAATATGGAAGAGTTAGAGAACCTAGGACATGAGCAATTTGGTGACAGGACTCAGTGTTGCTTCCCAAATTAGAAAATTCGTATTACTAAGCCACTGCAGTAAAGAGGCCAGTTCTGGCCTCAGCACTAGCTCCAGATAGAACAACCAAATAAACCTTTATTAATCATTAATAGATTTGAGTGATTTTTTTCCTTTTTGTGTATTTTAAAATATTATTAATTTTAACTTACTAAAATAATGTGTAGGTACATTATGAAATCTGCAAATCACAGCATTGCTTCAATGAGAAAAAAAATGAATTGCCTATAATCCCAAAACTTTCAAGTAATGACTATTATTAGTTTGGTATAATTTCTTCTAGTCCATTTTTTCTATGCATCCACACATACCTTTTAAACTACTTTGCACTGTATTCTGAAAAATTTGCTCAAACTGATTTTTCTCTTAACATTATATATTTCTGCAAGACATTTTTGTATCCTCTTAAAACAGACTGCTTAAGAGCTACATAGTACTCCATCGTTTGGCTTCATTACTTTTTGTCTAAAGATTTTATCACAATCAGATTGTGCCTAATTTTATGTTTTTACATTTACTAATAAACATCATCATGAAGAAAAAAATAATTTTTTTATTGAATCACAGTGAGATACACAGATACAAGGCTGTTCATGGTTGGGTTTCAGTTACATAATGTTCTAACACTCGTCCCTTCACCAGTGCACACTTCCTACCACCAATGGTTCCAGTCTCCCTCCTGCCCTCCACGCCCCCCACACTGTTTCTGTTTCTGTGGCAGACACTTACTCTTTCTCTCTTTTCTTCTCTCTCTCTCTCTCTCTCTCTCTCTCTCTCTCTCTCTCTCTCTCTCTCCTTTTGGGTACTATGGTTTGCAATACAGGTACTGAAAAGTTATTGTGTATCCCTTTACCTAATCTCAACACTCAGTCCTTGTCCATAGTGACCATTTTTTTTTGGTTTTGGGCCACACCCAGTGTTGCTCAGGGGTTACTCCTAGCTCTGCACTCAAGAATTACTCCTGGCAGGGCTCAGTGTACCCTATGGGATGCCAGGGATCGAACCCTGGTCTGCCATATGCAAGGCAAATGCCCTCCCCGCTGTCCTACCACTCCAGCCCCCAGAGTGACCATTTCTTTTTCTTTCTTTTTTTCTTTTTGGGACACAACCGGCAATGCTCAGGGGTTCCTCCTGGCTATGCACTCAGGAATTACCCCTGGCAGTGCTCAGGGGACCCTATGGGATGCTGGAAATCGAACCCGGGTCGGCCGCATGCAAGGCAAATGCCCTACCTGCTGTACTATCTCTGCAGCCCCCAGAGTGACCATTTCTAACTGTTATCAACATGGATATTTGAAAGTAGGGTGCTGTGCCTGGGGAAGTTTGATTTCTGAGGAAGGGAGATATTTCTGAAGAGGGCCGGCTTGAGTTAGGACTAAGTCATCTTCCTACAGGTCAGACACTGCCGTGGCCACTCAGCTCGGCTTCCTGCTCAGCAGCCGGGCTCCACTCTGCCTGCTCCTGGCCTGCAGAGAGTCGCGATTGTTCCTTCTCCTTATCTGAAGCCCTGGGTGGAAACTCTTGGAAATGGGAAGTGTGGGAACCGGGAACCCACAGAGCAAGACGCCAGGGTGCCCGCAAGTCACACTGACCCAGAGACAGCACATACTTAGCCAGGAGCATCACAGCCTATGCTGGGGTCATCTGGGGGAATCCCGAGCTGAGGAGAGGAGACAGGGTAGACCGATGGTGGAGGCCACAAATCTTGGGTCAGGCTGAGGGCAGAGGAGATAAAGACTCTGTCTCCAGCCAGGATCTCGGGACTTGCTCAATGTTTGAAAAAATGCCCCTGGAATTTGATTCTCGTCGGGGAAGGCCAGAGGAAACAAGAGCCTTGAACGAAGAGTTTATTCTGTTCCAGGGGCCGTCGGGGCCTCCTGAGAAGCCACCCTGCCTCACAGTGCAGCTGCACGGCCCCCAGCAACACACGTTGCTTAATCCAAGGAAAGGGGAGAAGGACTGTAAAGCTGATTTATTAGACTGTTTATACTTGCTAATACACAGCCCGCTTTCGGGGGGAATGAGTTTGTTTCTGTTACAAATTTTCAAGGCAGCCGAAGAATAAATTTAAGACCTCCACATGAACCTTGGAGGCAAGCGGGGTGGGAACACCAGTCCGGAGGGAAGAAGGAGGGGCCGCGGGGGGCGGTGCAGGGGTTAGGGCCCAGGTCTCTCAGGCCGCCGACCCACATGGTCCCAGCACCGAGAAGGTGGCATTCGGGCCCCACAGAGCCCAAGCACCATGATGTCAAGAAGAAACACAAAAATGCACTAGAGAATTGTTCTGTTTGGAGACACACAAATGAATCTCGGACCCGAGCAACTTACAGCAGAGACGGCCTGGAACTCTGCAACAGGCTGTTTCCTCTGGGATGCTCCAGACGGGACAGGTGTCGTCCCTCCGGCTGCCCTCTAGGAGCCCTGGTGGCTGTCATTTTCTAGAAGCCAACGAGACGCTCCAGAGTCGTGGTGACGGCAAATCCCAAGTCTCACGGGACGGGAGGAGTGGGCCCTCCTTCTTCCCCCACCCCTTGGGACTCCGAGATGACGCCACATCCACCCACCATCTACTTAAACTCCCACATGGCCATGATTCAGAGACACACAAATGAATCTCGGACCCGAGCAACTTGTGGCAGCAATTTCTTCAGACCCTAATTAGTAAAATCTTAGAATTCCTAGAGTGCGCGGCCACAAGAGTGGCCACACAACGTTATATTATATGCATAACAAGCAATACAAAACACATTGTCTAGTATTGCATCTCGGGCAGGTATGAAGAGTAGTAGGACTGGTCTGGAAATATCGAAGGTAACTAAAATAGAGAAAGAATATCTCGCAAATTGTCTACCACACAGGCAGGGAAAGGGTGGGGTGGAGTACTGGGGATTTTGATGGTGAAAAACGTGCACTGGTGATGGGATGGGTGTTGGATGACTGTATGATCAAAGTTCAAACATGAAATTTTTGTTACTGTACTTCACAGTGAATTAATAAAAAAAATTAAGAAATTAAAAATAAAAAGAATTGTTCTGGGGCTGGAGCAATAGCACAGCAGGGAGGGCGTTTGCCTTGCACGCAGCCAACCCGGGTTCGATCCCCAGCATCCCATTTGGTCCCCTGAGCACCTCCAGGAGAAATTCCTGAGTGCAGAGCCAGGAGTAACCCCTGAGCACCGCCGGGTGTGACCCAAAAAGCAAAAAAAAAAAAAAAAAAAGTTCAGTTTGTATCTCGTTCATGTAAATACCTACTTCTGTTTGCTCAATGTTCTCATCCTGGGTTAATGATGGCTTGGCAAAACTTCAAGTAACAGTTGGTCTTTGCTATGCCTTTTACTTATTTAATTTTTTTTAAATTCTCTTTTGAGCACAGGAGTCTCCGGGCCCCTCCCTGCAGTTCTTGACAGACTTGGCCAGTGGTTCCATGTGGGGGTGGAGGACGCGGGGTGGTGTTGACCCAGCAGTGTCAAGGCTCTCCTGTTTGGTATTTGGGGGCTCCCTCTGGTGCTCTGAGGCTGCCAACGCTGCACCATCTATCCTGGGGAGGGAGGGACAGGTGGTGTTGGGAATCGAACTGGTACCAGCCACATGCCAGGTGTGCAGCTTCTCTCCTAGACTGTCCCCCGAGCCCTATTCATGATGCTTGTTATCCTTATTGCTATTATTTTGGTTTCCTGAGCCATACCACAGGATCCAGGGCTGCTCCCAGCTCTGTGCTCGGTTGCTCCCTCAGTGCTCACTCAGTGGAGCACTGGGTGCTGTGGGCAGAGCCCAGCACAGACCACTGAGTGTCTCCCGGGCCCTGGCAATGAGTATTGATCAGTGTTGGCATTGGGCAGTTTTCAAAAGTCAAACTACTCTGGGAGAAGGAGGTAGAAGCAGGGGCAGCAGCCGGCCCCTGGCCCCATCTCCGGGCACAGTTCAGCTTGTGAGGGTGCCGGCCATCGAGACAGCCATGGGCTGCGGGGACCGTCGGAGACTCCGATCGGAGGTTGCCATGGGCCACTGCAGTCTTAGTAATACCATTCCCAGGACAGCGGCAATGTCTCGATCCCCGGCACCACGCCTGGTTCCCCGAGCCCTACCAGGAGCGGTCCCTGAGCTCCCCCGAGTGTGGTCCAAACACCCGAACCGAAATGAAAGTATCTTCCCCCCTGACTAGACGTTTCCTTTCAGGCGGACACTGCCCTGTTTATCCTTAGAAGGCCTGGCACGAGACGGAGTTTCACAGGGTGTTTGTAAGACGAACTAATGAATTATCTGAAGTTTTGATTATCGTAAGCATCTAACAATAATATTTTGGACAACTCAGTTATGGCACAATCATTCCACAGATGCTCCGTGACCCTTGACGATAATTCTGGAAGAACATGTTTTATGACAAGAAAACATTCCTGCCATGGCGTCATTGTTAAGAGAAAGCCACGAAGCACAGATAAATGGCAAGCAATTTGCTTTAATGAAACCCGCGGACTAGATCCTCGAGCGTGGCAGGGTATAAATCACCCCCCGAGCAGAACCAGCTTGATCTGGCAGAAGGCGAGGCTTCATAACTGATTTGTCTAGAGCTGCAGAGAAAGCTCGTTCTCCGAGGGGAGACTGTACAGCCCTTGGTCCCTGTCATAGCTCTGGTGCAGACTGGAAGGGGGGGTGTCTGATTCCACGATGAGGCGTGATTCTTAGTCATCGGGGTGTGAAAGGGCCCTCCTCAGGCTGAGGCAGTTAGTGAAGTAACCCAGGGGACAACTCACTGAAGTAGGTGTCCACAGGAAACCCACGGTACTATAGCTTTAGCACGCAGAGAAATTTGGTACAAACTGGAGCAGATGGGGTGGGGGGTGGGGGGTGGGGGGTGGGGAGTGGCGGGGGGGTTTTCCTCCGCTCTGCCTGCCTGCTTCAATCCCCCCGTAGTGCTTAGCACCCTTTTGTGATCAGTCTTTCAAATGCTTCACCAGTGGGGTTTGATGGTTTAACTCTTTCAAGAAAAATAAAATTTGGTAATGGTGGGGGGGGCGGGGCGGGCAGGGGTGTAACACCCAGAGGTGCTCAGGACTTCCTCCTGGCTCAGGGGTCATTCCTGGTGAGCTCGGGGAACCCTAGGGGGTAGCGGGAATTGAACCGGATCCTGTGCAAGGCAAGCCCCCCTCCCTGCTGACTGAATCTCTCCAGCCCCCTCACTCTTTCAAAGTGACATCACAGCGGGCACCCGTGGAAGGTGCAGGCCCCCGAGGGACTTATTCCAGGGCTGGGAAGCTGGAGGGTGAAGCCCGAAGAACAGCTGGGAAAACTCATGGAAACAGAGTGAAATTCTTCCTGGGTGGATCCAGAAAACACCGGCCGGAGCCAGCAGGGGCAGACGGCTATTTACTATGCTGAGCAGCACTTTGGAACTCGAATACCCGTCACGGAATAAATCACTCACCCTTGTTCTGGGCTGAGAACTCCCCCCGGACGACTCAGAACAAACACCTTCTGGGTGAGTGCCGAGAGGCGGAGGGCAGGGCTGGCGGCCCCTTACAGTACTGCCAGCGCAGGGGGGAGGCACAGCCAGCTGCCCCACCCTGCATCCTGCAGCAGAAAGGCAGGAACTCTTCAAGGGCAGAGCTCCAACACTCTGAGGGGGTGTTCGGGCTCTGCCGGCAAGAGAGCTGCCTTCAGACCCAGCACTGCTGGCTGGGGGCAGCCCCCCAACACCAGGGGCCAGAAGTCACCAGGAGGTGTCCTGAGCACTGAGCCAGGAGTCTCATGACCCCGTCGGCATGACCCCAAAGCCAAAGCATAAAGAAAAATAACTTTTTTTTTAATAGTTACAAGCTTTCATGTTTGGGTCACAATCTCACAATGATCAAACACCCATCCCTCCACCAGGGCACATTCCCCACCACCAATATCCCGGGTATACCCCCCTTTCCCACCCTCCCCCTGCCTCCATGGCAGACAATATTTCCCATACTCTCTCTCTACTTTTGGGCATTATAGCTTGCAACACAGACACTGAGAGGTCATCATGTTTGGTCCATTATCTACTTTCGGCACACATCTCCCATCCCGACTGGTCCCTCCAGCCATCATTTTCTTAGTGGTCCCTTCTCTAATCCATCTGCCTTCTTCCCTCCGCTCATGAGGCAGGCTTCCAGCTATTGGGCAATCTCCCTGGCCCTTGTATCTACTGTCCTTGGGTGTCAGCCTCATGTGATGTTATTCTATACTCCACAAATGAGTGCAGTCCTTCTATGTCTGTCCCTCTCTTTCTGACTCATTTCACTTAGCATGATACTCTCCATGTCTATCCATTTATAAGCAAATTTCATGACTTCATCTCTCCAGGAAAACCACTCTAAAATGAGGCAATAAGGGATAAGTCCCTGTGGGCCAGGGGCGTTAGTACAGGAGGTAGGACACTTGCCTTGCCCAGAGCTGACCTGGGTTCAATCTCTGCATATGGTCCCTCTGAGCCTCCCCAAAAGCTCCCTTGAGCACTGAGCCAGGAGAACCCCCTGAGCACTGCTGGGTGTGTCCCCAAAACAAAAGAGACAGTGGGGGAAGGGGAAGGAGAGGAGAAGGGGAGGGAAGGGAAGGGGAAGAAGAGTATGAGAGGGAGGGAGAAGGAAAGCGAAGAGAGGGGAGGGAAGAAGGGAAGGGGAGGGGAGGTGTATATCTCATGGTGAGTCAGTTAAGAAATTTTAAAAAAAAATTGAAAAAGAAAGTGAGAACAGCAGAGCTGGGAGGAGAGCTCAAAAACCTGGCATTCGGAAACTCCAAGTTCCACCCCCAGCCCTTATGGTCCCCCCCAAAAGTAAAAATAATCAATTGAGACTACATAAAATTTAAAAACTTTTGTGTGGCAAAAGTAGTTAAGCACATAAGTCAACAGAACTTAAAGAGGTCCTATTGAGCGGGAGCAAATATTTGCCTGCTGTGCAGCTGACAAAGGGTTAATAGCTTCTAAAGAGCTAACCAGGGGGCTGGAGAGTCAGTACAGGGGACTGGGCGGCTGCCTTGTATGCACCAGACCATGGCTGGGTCCTTCGCATCCCACTTGTCCTCGAGTAGCGTCAGCAGTAGTTCCTGAGTGCAGAGCCGGGAGTAACCCTTGAGCATTGCCGGGGTGATCCAAAACACAAGAGGGAGAAAAACTGATAGAAGGAAGGTTTTAAAAGAAAAAAATATAGGGGCTGGAGCGATAGCACAGCGGGTAGGGCGTTTGCCTTGCACGCGGCTGACCCGGGTTCGATCCCCAGCATCCCATATGGTCCCCTGAACACCACCAGGAGTAATTCCTGAGTGCAGAGCCAGGAGTAACCCCTGTGCATTGCCAGGTGTGACCCAAAAAGCAATATATATATATATATATATATATATATATATATATATAAAACACACACACACACACACACACACACACACACACACACACTGGATCAAAGAATGAGACCCTCTGAATGAACGCTTCTTCCAAGGGACATACAGATGGCTGATCAGTCCATGGAAATGCCCCATCACTGATCATCAGGGCGATGCCAGATCTGACTGCAAGAAGATCCACTCACAGCTGTGAGGATGACTCCGTCGAAGGAAAATAGCAATGGTCCCCCAAGCACTGCCAGGAGCAATTCCTGAGTGCAGAGCCAGGAGTAACCCCTGAGCATCTCTGGGTGTGACCCCCCAAAAAAAAGAAAAAAAAAGAAAGTGTGGTTTATACATTTATACAATGGAATGTTGTTCAGCTATGAAGAAAAGGTGGAAGTTTGCCATTCACAACAAAATGGGAGGAGTTGAAAGAACTTGTGTGAAGTTGATGTCGTCACGAGGAAAAAGGCAAATATTGAATGACTCACCTATGTGTGCAATAGAAGATATGAAATTCATGACAAGACAAAACAAACTAAAATGACAACCCAGCAGATATTAACAACACGTGGAGGAGAAATATGGTGAGGGAGAGGAGGGAGAAGTGCTCGAAAGATCACATGCAGTCACCTTCATCCTTCTAAAATGGAAGGAAGGAAGGAAGGAAGGAAGGAAGGAAGGAAGGAAGGAAGGATCATATTCTTTCAACAACTGATAAAATAATTTGACACTAAACAGATATTAAATCAATACATTAAAAAACATCAAATCTTAGATATGAGAATATACATATTAATTTACATGATTTAAAAGATACTGAAGAAACAAAGAGAGCAAAGACAAATGTAACGTGTTTTTTTGGGGGGGCTACACCTGGCGATGCTCAGGGGTCACTCCTGGCTCTGCACTCAGGAATCACTCCTGGTGGTGCTCGGGGGGGCCGTATGGGATGCGGAGAATCAAACCTGGGCTGGCCTACCAGTGTGCAAGGCAAGCGCCTAGCTGCTGTACTAGCCTGCCCCCAAATGCAGCTCTTACAGAGTTAACAGGTTGGTGGGTTCCAGAGGGGAGGGGTCCTCAGAGGGGCCACTCCATGGTGATGAGTGGAAATATGACTTTTGTTGGCAATCAAGACAGAGAGCCTGCAGCTGCCCACCTGTCCTGCTCTCTGGAAACTGCTACAATGAACAGACCAATGTTACCACAGTACACATTCCTCCCCCCCCCTTTCTCTCTCCCTTCCTCCCTCCCCCTTTCCCTCTCCTTCCCCCTCCCTCCCCTCCTTTCTTTCTTTCTTTCTTTCTTTCTTTCTTTCTTTCTTTCTTTCTTTCTTTCTTTCTTTCTTTCTTTCTTTCTTTCTTTCTTTCTTTCTTTCTTTCTTTCTTTTCTTTCTTCCATTTTCTTTCTTTCTTCCATTTTCTTTCTTTCTTTCATTTTCTTTCTTCCATTTTCTTTCTTTCTTTCACTTTCTTTCATTTTCTTTCTTTCTTTCTCTAATTTTCTTTCTTTCTTTCATTTTCTTTCTTTCTTTCTCTCATTTTCTTTCTTTCTTCCATTTTCTTTCTTTCTTTCTTTCTTTCTTTCTTTCTTTCTTTCTTTCTTTCTTTCTTTCTTTCTTTCTTTCTTTCTTTCTTTCTTTCTTTCTTTCTTTCTTTCTTTCTTTCTTTCTTTCTTTTTCTTTCATGTGTGTTGGTGGGGGTGGGGGTGGCAGGTATTGGGCTACATCCGGTGGTGCTCAGGGCTTGTTTCTGATTGTGTTCTCAGAGATCACTCCTGGCAGGGCTCAAGGAACCATATTTGGTGCCAGGGATGGGATGTCAGACGTATGCATGGCAAGAGCCTTACCCACTGTACTATCTATCTTTCTAGCCCACTGATTTCCTTTTTCACAAAACAAACTTCTGTAAAACATAGGTCATTTGTACAACACTATGATTCTCTGACCTCAACAATTGCACGCTCTATCTTCAAATGCTGATTGAACGTTTACCAAAATGGACCTTGTGCTGCTTATAAATTTGGTTTCCATTAATTTATAAACACTTGAATCAAGAAATAGATGAACTTGATATCTATGATTTAAAATATGCTAGAGAATCCATAACTAATTAGAATCAAATGAATTTCTAAACAATTTGTAGGTCAAAGAAGAAACCATAAAGAAAATTTCAAAAATATGTAAATAGAGAAGAAAATTTTTGCAATGTAGTACAGTAGTAGAAAATGTATAACTTCAAATCCTAATATTCTTCCATTTTTAATTAAATTTTTTTATTTTTAAACTTGATTTTCAGAAGGTTGTTCACATTCAATATTTCAACACCAATCCCACCACCATTATACCTTCCCACCACCATCATTTCAAATTTTCCCACCACCATTAAAGCCTGCCTGCCACAGGCAGATGCTAGATAATTTATTTTCTATTGCTTATTATGAATATCATGAGAGGTTGTGCAGCCACAAAAAACTGCTGCTTGCTCCTGGAATTCTTAAATTGTAAAATGATTGGGGTCCGGAGACATCTCTGTAGGGAGCTAATCCATTCTGAGACTCATTTGTGAATCTCTGGATCAAGGATGCTGACAATATAAATATTATTGACAATATGAATATTAACTATCACCAGGAGGCAGTTCGTGGGCGTGACAGCCAGGACCCTGAAGGGGCGGGAGATGGGGAGGAATGAAACATTCCAGCCACCGCCAAGTGGCCTGGAGTCTTCAGTCCCTGGTCCCGCGTACCTGGGTTTTTCTTCTGGAAGTTTGTGGCCATCAGGGATTCATTTGAAGTGGGCAGGGAGGGGACACCTGCTCCATCTGAGGTGCCCGGGTGAAATCAGCTCAGCATGGGGTCTGAAGAGATCTCTGGCGAGCTGGGATTCACAACTTAGTCTCTGGATCAAGCCTAATATTCTTTTTAAAAGGTCTAGTATTTTCTAAATGCCTGCACAAATAGTATCTTTAAAAAGTGAAGTAAAATCAAAGTCAGAAGACACTGATAAAGACAAAAACCCAAATCAACAAGACAGAGACAAAGGCAATAAAAACAACTGACAAATCCAGGGGACTGGATTGGCAGTGCAGCGGGTAGGACACTTGCCTTGCATGCTGGCGACACTAAGGTTCAATCCCTGGCATCTCATATGTCTTCCAAGAACCACCAGGAGTAATTCCTGAGTGCAGAGCCAGGAGTAAGCCCTGAGTATCACTGGGTGTGGCCCCAAAACAAGCCAAAAAAACTAAAAAATTAAAAAATGGAAATATAAAAAAATTAATCCTTTTCAAAAATATGAAGAAAAAGTGATAATCAGATCAAGAAAAGAAAATAATATAAACTTGACTCTGACATTAAAAAAGCAACCAGTCTCCTTCACTGCTGGTGGGAATGCCGACTCGTTCAGCCCTTTTGGAAAACAATATGGACGATTCTCAAAAAGTTAGAAATTGAGCTCCCATTTGACCCAGCAATACCACTCCTGGGAATATATCCCGGGGAGGCAAAAAGGTATAGTAGAGATGACATCTGCATTTCCATGTTCATTGCCGCTCTGTTTACAATAGCCACAATATGGAAAAAACCAGAGTGCCCGAAAACAGATGATTGGATAAAGAAACTCTGGTATATTTACACAATGGAATACTACGTAGCTGTCAGAAAACATGAAGTCATGAAATTTGCATATAAGTGGATCAACATGGAAAGTATCATGCTGAGTGAAATGAGTCAGAAAGAAAGAGACAGACATAGAAAGATTGCACTCATATGTGGAATATAAAGTAGCTGGTGGTACAAGCTTACAATGTTGCGATTCCTGGCAGACATTTCTCTGGACTTAGTTACTAAAATACAGAAATCCAAAACTATGCTGCTGCTAGTGTGGCCTCCTGACCTCATATCTCTTCATTCTCAGCAATGGAAAACAAATTACCAAATGCTTTCTTTTCAGCAGATCGACTTTAGGGGGGAGAAACTCCAAATCAATAATAGCGAATTTTTTTTGTTTAAATATTGAATGTAATCAAAGTAAAGTGAAAGTAAAATGAAATTTACCAGTTACACATGCGGGGTGGGTGGCTGGGGAGGTGGGGGGAAGGGGGGAGGTATATCGTGATTCTTGGTGGTGGAATATGTGCACTAGTGAAGGGATGGGTGTTTGAGCATTGTATAACTGAGACTTTAACCTGAACGCTTTGTAACTTTCCACATGGTGAATCAATAAAAGAATTTTAAAAAAAAAAGCAACCAGTCTTCCCATAACAAAGATATTATGTAAAAAGATATTAAAGCTATCTATCCTTTATGAAGAAAGCACAAAAACTTTAACAGAAAACCATCACAGAAAATCTACTGCAGTATAAAAACAATAATGTGTTGTGACTAAGTGGGTTTTATTCCAGAAATTCAGTTTTGATAATCTTTGAAAATCAAACCATGTAAATTATTAACAAGATCAGAGAGAAAACACATTAGGATGTTCCTAGATTTTTAAAAAATGCATTTGATAAAGTTCAAGGGACACAAGAGTTAATATGGTAAATGCTAAGAAAGCTATAAAACAAACTCTGGGTTTAAGAAGTTAATTTTTCAAGGTCACAAAACAAGGTTAACAGACAAAATTCAATCCTGTCTTTGTATGTTAACAGCAAAAAGAAAATTAATTTAGACATCCATGGCTATGCCAAAAAATTTCAAAGCTAGTTATATATTTAGTAATAAATGTTTTTTAAAAAGTGTGAAAGATCTACAACAGGAAACTAAAGCATGTTGCTGAGAGAAATGAAAGGAACTCTGTGTCTGCAGAGCTATATTGTGTTTGTGGACCTAGAAACTCCGTGTGAGAAGCTCCATCTCTGGGCCTGGAGCCATAGCATGGCGGTCGGTTTACTTTGAGCATGGCTGACCCAGGTTCGATCCCCGGAATCCCATATTGTCCCAACACCACCAGGAATAATTCCTTGTTGGGGACTGCTCAGGACCCTGAACAAAAGAGGACCCCGAAACCTTTACCCTGGACAAACCAGAAAATTCCATTATCAGCTTTGCATGACCTGAGGCAAAGGTGCTCTTGTGACAAAGGAAATAGCTAAACCCAAGAGGTAAAAGTAGCCCCGGGCAGGTAACTAAGAGACGCCATAAAGCCCTAAAGTAGAGTGCCTTCCTCTACACTAAAAGCCTTGTGCATTCCTCCTGCCAGATGCTCCTGCCAGATAAACCCTTGCCTTCCCCTCCCCACTATTTCTCAATCTACTCTTGAAGAATGTTGTAAGCCCACCTAATACACCCCGAACCTTTCCTTATTTGGTCTGAGAAGACACTTCCCTGATGATTGACAACTTATGTACCAACCCCCTGCTAAGAAAAGTATAAAACCAGCGTGGCAGTTAATAAAGTTGCCCTTGATCGGCATGTGTCGTCTTGGGCCCCCTGTTTACTAACCTCACTAGTCTTGTTTCAGATCGGGACCCTCACAGAATCCACCTAATTAGGAGTGCTTTCCACTGTTGTCTCTCCGCGGGCCGGAGAGATCTCCAGGGGAACGCGCAATTCCTGAATGCAGAGCCAGGAGTAACGCTTGCACATGCTAGATGTGGTCCAAAAACAAAAGAGAGACAGACAGACAGATCATCTCTACAGTGATCCTAATCCAATCAAGTAAGAACTTTAGTGGGGTTTTTTCCCCAGAAAAGATCAAGATACTTCTGAAATCAGAGCCTGGCAAGCTCCCTGTGGCGTATTTGTTATGCCAAAAACAGTAACAACAAGTCTCACAATGGAGACGTTATGGTGTCGCTGGAGCAAATCAATGAACATTGGGACAATGCTACAGTGCTACTTCTGAAATTGGAAAGGAAAGACCCAGAACCTCTAAGGCACTGTTGGGAAGGCAAGTAGACTAGAGGAGGTGCATTTGCTGACCTTCCACCTCCCTCAACTCCCTGTTCAGCCACGTCAAAGAGCATGGTACTGCAGACAAAGGGATAGTACTGTGGCCACCGTGTTTTCTGTGCATGCCGAAAGAGTTTAGTCCCTGGCACTCCATATGGTCCCCCAAGCTCACCAGGAATGACCCCTGAGTGCAAAGCCAGGAATAAATCCTGAGCACCTCTGGAGAGGCCCCAAGCCAAACCAAATCAAAAAACCAAAACAAAACAAAAAAAGACAGTATGGAACCAACAGAAAGATCCACAGAAGCGGGGCTGGAATGACAGTACAATGGGTGAGGCACTTGCCGTCTCTGTGGCTGGCCCTGGTCCAGTCTCCCACCCCCTCACGGCCCCCACATTTCCACCAAGAGCGACCCCTGAGCACAGAACCAGGAACAAGCCTGGAGCACAGCCAGACGTGGCCCCACCCTCCACCCACAAATGGTTCATAAACTGTGAAGGAGATGACAGCATCGAGAAATAAAGGCACACTGAGGTCGATTATGCGGTTTTTTAATAAGGTGCCGAAGCAGAAAAACCTTTTCAACCACTTATGCGTCTGACCCAGAGCCCCATGTCACATTATTCACTTAAATTACTATAGGAGGGTGGTTTTTTTTTTTCCATAAAGTTTAAAATACAAACTCTAACATCACAGAGGGGGAAAAAAAAATCTCTTTGTGATGTGGAGTAGGTCAGACTTCCTTACACAGGACAGAGAAAAGCCAGAAGCATGCAAGGAACGAAAAAAAGGAACCTAATAGATTTGTCTCAAACTCACGCCTCTGCTCTCCCGAAAGGCACTGCTGTTGTTCAGCTCCTGAAGCGTAGGAGCAAATCCAAGACAGAGAGGAAACCGTTTCGAAACCCGTATCTGAAGAAGGGCGGCATCAGGCCATGTCTGAAACTCAGCCATGAAAGGACAGCACCAATCAGAAGCAGCACTCCACACATTTCACAACAAGCCAGCGACCATGTGGCCAATTATAGGTCCACTAAGCTGTTTCCTGCCCCTTGAAAGGTGAAAGCTTACAGGTCTCCTGATGCAAGCCGGGGTTCCCCCGTACCTCTCCTGCACGACTCCTCCCTTCCGTGCTCACCCAGACAGTTTGCTATAAAGCCCAACACATACTTCCTACCCCTCAGACCAGGAATTCTGCTTTCCAATCATTGCTTGGGAAACTTGATGACAAAAAGTGACAGCAAACATCTATCCAGACTCATGTTCATTTACAGTTGATTTATTTGTACTGGAAAGCACCCAGAAACCAACCATCCTCCTTCTAGGAGAGATGAAGTCATGAAATTTGCTTATAAGTGGATGGTCATGGAGAGTATCATGCTAACTGAAATGAGTCAGGAAGAGAGGGACAGACATAGAAGGACTGCACTCATTTGTGGAATATAAGATAACAAAATATGAGACCAACACCCAAGAACAGTAGAGACAAGGGCCAGGAACATTGCCCCATAGTTGGAAGCTTATCTCATGAGCTGGGAGAGAAGGCAGCTGGGATAGAAAAGGGATCACTGAGTCAATGATGGTTGGAGATATCGTTTGGGATGGGAGAGGTGTGTGAAAGTAGATAAAGGACCAAACATGATGGCCTCTCAGTGTCTGTATTGCAAACCATAATTCCCAAAAGTAGAGAGAGAGAGTGTGGGGGAAATTGTCTGCCATAGAGGGAGGGGAGGGGTGGGATGGGCAGGCAGGGTGGGGAGGGGGGGTACTGAGGACATTGGTGGTATAAAATGTGCACTGGTGGAGGGATGGGTGTTTGATCATTGTATGACTGAAACTCAAACATGAAAGCTTTTAACTGTATCTCTCGGTGATTCAAAAAAGAAAGAAAGAAAGAAAGAAAGAAAGAAAGAAAGAAAGAAAGAAAGAAAGAAAGAAAGAAAGAAAGAAAGAAAGAAAGAAAGAAAGAAAGAAAGAAAGAAAGAAAGAAAGAAAGAAAGAAATTCACCTCAATTTGAGGAGACTTCTCTATCTTGCCTAAGCAAAATCAACCTGGAAAAGAAATTTGAGTATAGAATGGAAAGAATTGAAAGAAAAATTCCTCAAGTTTTCTAAAGATAGGAAAAGGGGGTGGGGGGGCTGGGAACACAGGCCATAGAGACGGTCCATTTGCCATCCCATTTCCAGACCTGCACCACCTTTGCTCCCGTCCGCACCATTTGGGTTGGCCAAGAGCAGCCCTGAGAACTGCCAGAACTCCCCCCCCCCACCCAATGATAAGAACAGCAACAATTAAAAGAAACTTTTCTGGGGCAGGGGGCCATCCTGGGGTGTGACTTGGGACACTCTCTTCCCTGAGCCCCTGGGCCAGGCCCCTCCTGGGTCCTGGAAGTGCCGGGGGGGTCAGCATGGGCTGCGGGGTCCCTGGGAATGGGGGCCTGGAGAGCGGGGGGGGGGGTCGTCTTGTCTTCACTTAGGGGCTCCCCCCGTGGTGCACAGTGCTGGTGACATTTGAGGGGAGCCCGGGGTCCTCCTGGGGCAGAGCAGGGCTCCAGCCCGAGACCAACGCTTGAATGGCCGAGCAAAAACTCTCGCTATGACCCTGCTTTTCTCTACGTCAGTGACCTTGTCTTGGGGGTGGGGGGGGAGGCTGGGGACACGGGTGGGCTGGGCTTCTGGAGCCTCACCCTGGGCCGTGTCCTGGTGTGGAGAGCTGTGTCGAAGGCCCAAAGCCAGGATATCCAAGTCTTGCTTTTTTGTTTTTATTTTTTTTTTGGGGGGGGGGTTGCTTTTTGGATCACCCCTGGCGATGCACAGGGTTTACTCCTGATGGTGCCCAGGGGACCATATGAGATGGGATGCTGGGAATCGAACCCAGGTCGGCTGCATGCAAGGCAAACGCCCTGCCTGCTGTGCTATCGCTCCGGCCCCAGGATATCCAACTCTTGCGGGCAGCGGTTGCAAATGCCAAGCCAACCTGGCCAGGTCTAGTGATTTCACCCTCTGCTGGATGTTGACTTTGCAAGGGGTCCTCGACTCAGTGAACGTGGCACTGGCGGTGGGCCTAATGTGCATTTAGACAGAGACCCAGAGCTGGAACCGCTGGTCCGGGGTAATAGTCACAAGAGGCGAGGTTGCATTAGCAGCAACCCCCCGCGCTGCTGCAGGCTAATCACTTCTGGGACTTGGGCTTCCCAGAGGTAACTGGCCCCAGCCCAGCGCTGGGGGTCAGCGAGCTGGGAGTGTGTGATGGGTTGTTGGCTGGGAATTCTCGCCCGTTCTAACGATTTACCCCAGAGATGCTGGAGGGCAGGGAAGCCAGTCCCGCAGCAGCCCACCCTCGTGTTGTGGTCGGAAGCAGCGCCCTTACGGGCAGTTCCAGCACGGGAAGTAGCTGCCTGCAGGAAATGGGGTGTCTGATGGGGAAATAATTGCTGCTCCCATTCATTGCTGTGTTGGCTGCTTGCAAACCCCTTTGGGCTCACTGGGGTCTTGTGGAGATTTGAAAACAGGAATTGCCCTTGAAAAGGGGAGATTGCTGAGCCAGTGTGGGAGGTTCCAAGGTGGGGACTGGTGGTGTTCGAAGAGGGCTGCCCGTCTGCTCACGGTTCCAGGGGTCAGAGAGCGGCGAGGTGGCTGCCTGGGGGGTGGAGAGCTGGTTCCCACGACCGGAATGAGAGCTGACGCAGGAAGGCTCTTCCCCTCCTGTAGATGTAAAACCCAGCCTCGATGAGGAGGTGTGAGCTGGGCAGACTTGTGCACTGTGGCTGTGGGTGGGCAGGAGGCTGACCGGGAGCCCAGGACCCTCCCGTGGCCGTGAGGAATCTCCCCCGGCCATGTGTCCAAAGGGGGCGAGATCGGAGTGAAGGAAAAGATTCACAGAGCTGTTAAGAGTTGCCCAGGGTCAATAGCTTGGGTGCCCCCTGAGGTAAAGCGGTACATTGTGTATTCAGAAAATGAATTTGAAGGTCCCAGGGCGGCGGATGGTGATTGTGTAAACACACAAGAAAGAAAAGGGGGGGGACTGGAGCGATAGCACAGCGGGTAGGGCGTTTGCCTTGCACTCGGCCGACCCGGGTTCAAATCCCAGCATCCCAGATGGTCCCCTGAGCACCGCCAGGGGTAATTCCTGAGTGCAGAGACAGGAGTAACCCCTGTGCATCGCCAGGTGTGACCCAAAAACCAAAAAAAAAAAAAAAGAAAAGGGGGGACACGCGGGGCCCACTGCACCTCGGGCACTGGACACAGGGTAGTGGCGCTCTATCTTTCCCGCCACCCAAGTTCGGTACTCTCCAGCCTCTTCCCCCACCCCGGGGAGGTTGAGGGCGATGACGAGGCAGGCAAAGGAAGGACCGAGGGCCAGGCTGGTTGGTCTCAGTTGCAGTTTATTCCATTCCCATCTCCATTCTCCTCTGAGTCTCCTCCTGCTTCTCCCTCCCCCAGGCTGCTTCATTCTCCTTCTGGATCTGGGTCTCAATCTGGCTTCTCCAGATCTGGCACTGGGACTGCTCCCCCCCACCCCCTCCCACTCTTACAGCCCAGTTAAGTCCCCCAGCATGAGGGGTTGGGGCTTACACATAGGTGTGGTCACAATCAATAGGGGTAAAGTTCTTTCCCTCAGGGGATGCTCCTTCTAGGACAGATTCTCTTTCAGCAGGACACCCACCCAAGAGCGGAATCCCATGGGTGTGTTTCTCCTCTCCTTGTCCAACTAACATATAAGCATTCATACAATTAATCATTTTGTATGGACATAGCAAGAGATGTATTCAGCTTATAGAATTGCTCTCCTGGGATCACCTCGATCTCAGACTACAGTGCTCAGGCCAGATTAGTCTTTCCTATCCCTAGCAGGGTCCTAGTCTCGTCGTTGCTTTTGGATCATGACAGCATTTGTCCGTGACCAAGCTCTTAACTTATAGTTAAGCAGTAGGCACTTTGGCCAGGCCCATCTCGATGCCAGGGTAACACATAACTCACCGCTTGCCCTGGGTCCGTCCCGTCCCTCGTCGGGACCCTGCTTTTGGGGGTGCTAGGAAGTAAGGGCAGCTGAGGCTTAAGTCGAGAAAGCAGATGCCCAGGAGTGAATATTATTCAAAGCCAATTAAATTTCATGTTACCAAAGCATATTAGCAACTGTCTTTCTTTGTCCATACAAAAAGGACATTGCTTTAAAGTAAACTATTCAAAAGACACGAGGAGAGGAGCAAGGCAATATTAACTTACAACACAAGTTCACTGTCCTAGCAAGGTCTGACCTTACAAATTAACAGAGTCTGATTAGGGGAAAAGCTGATTAACTGGTTGGGGAAGAGAGCAAAGAAGTGATTACGGGATGGGAGTCACTCGGGAGCACCTTGATGGGCGTGACTGATATACCTAAGCTCCTAGTGGCAAGGGGAGCAGGACATACCAATGTAGTCTAGAATTGTTTAGCGATTATTACCACATAAGCCCAAACTCTGTAGCAAGGGAGAAAGGACAAACCAATGATATCCTACAGGTGATGAGGAAGGAAGGAAGGAAGGAAGGAAGGAAGGAAGGAAGGAAGGAAGGAAGGAAGGAAGGAAGGAAGGAAGGAACGAAGGAAGGAAGGAACGAAGGAAGGAACGAAGGAAGGAACAAAGGAAGGAGGGCCAGGCTGGTTGGTGTCAGTTGCAGTTTATTTTAATCCCGTCTCCATTCTTCTTCCTCATCCCCCTTCCCCATCCCCTTCATCCTTCTCTCGGATCCTGTTCCTTCATACTTCTCCTAGGTTCTCCTTGGTTCTCCCCGATTCTCTTGATCCTCCTTGATTCTCCCCCTGCCCACTCTTACACCCCTAGTTATAACCCAAACCATGAGGGTTGGGAATTACACATAGGTGTGGTCATACTGGAACACAGCAGGTAGCGTGTTTGCCTTGCACGGGGCCAACCTGGGTTCGATTCCTTCGTCTGTCTCGGAGAGCCCAGCAAGCTACTGAGAGTATCCCGCCCACACAGCAGAGCCTGGCAAGCTCCCTGTGACGTATTCAATATGCCAAAAACAATAACAACAAGTCTCACAATGGAGACGTTACTGGTGCCCGCTTGAGCAAATTGGTGAGCAACAGGATGACAGTTACTGTGACAGTGACAGTGGTCATGCAATCAACAGAGGTAAAGTCCTTCCCTCAGGGGAAGCTTTTTCTAGGACAACTTCTCATTCAGCAAGATGACCCGCCCCAAAGCAAAATACCATCTCTGGGTGTGTTTTTCCTTCCCTTAGTCCAACAAACATGTAAACATTCATAATATTAGTCATTTTGTATGGACACAGTAAGAGATACATTAAGCTTGTAGGGTGGCTCTCCTGGGGACATCTCGCTATATATCTCAGACTACAGTGCTCAGGCCAGATTAATCCTTCCTAACCCTAGCAGGGTCCTAATCCAGCTGTTACTTTTTGGATCCTGACAGAATTTGTTCATGACCGTGCTCTTAACTTATAGTTAAGTATTATGGCTCTTTGCCCTGGCCCATTTCGATGCCAGAGTAGCTCACTGCTTGCCCTGGGTCCATCCAGTCCCTCATCAGGACCCTACTTTTGGGGTGCTAGGAAGTAAGAGCAGCTGAGACTCAAGTCGAGAAAACAGGTGGCCAGGAGTGAATATTATTTTGAGTCAATGAACTCCCAAGTTCCCAAAGCATAATATTAACTGCCTTCCTGCGTCTATACCAGAAGGACATTGCACTGAGGAAAAAGGACATAAGGAGAAGAGAAAGGCAATATTTCACTTGTGAATGCAAGTCCCGTGTCCTGAGAAGGATCTGCCCTTACAAGTTAACAGAGTCTGACTAGGAGACTCAGGTGATTGACCAGTGGGGAAGCAGAGCACAAAGGAAGAGGCTACAGATAAGCCAAGGAATGGGAGTGTCTCGGGAGCACTGTGATGGGTGTAACCCAATAAACCTAAGCTCCCCGTGGCGAGGGAGATAGGACAGACCAATGTTATCCTACAGTACATATGTACACCCAAAGCACACAGTCGCACAAACTTAACAATATCTCAGAGCCAGGGAAGCTGCACAGCAGGGCGGGCATTTGCCTTGACTGACCCGGGGGTCAACCCCAGCATCCCTGTGGTTCCCTGAGCACCACTCAGAATGATTCCTGTGTACAGAACCAGGAGTAACTCCTGAGCAATGTTGGATGTGTCCCCCCACCCCACCCCCAAAATTATGCCTGTTGAGGGGGCTGGAGGGCGGGGGGTGAGATGGGGGGAGCTGGGGCCACTGGTGGAGAGAGGTTGACACTGGCCGTGGGACTGGTGATGCAACACAGCCTAGAAATCAACCCTGAGAGACTTCATAAGTCATGGTGTCCTAATAAAACACAGGAACTTAATAAAAAAAAAATACACATATTCACTCGGCTGGGAAGGCGGCTCCTTGCCGTGTCCTGGTGACTGTGATATGGAAGTCGCCATGCCACTGTCCTGAGGCCGTTAGCTTGAGATCAGGAGGTAGAGACGATGTTGGTTTGTATTGAGCAGAGACAGGAAGGAGCCAAGGCCTCATGGGACATCAGGCACCGGGGCTGAACGCCCCCTGGCCTGCACGAGATGCTCAGGATCGGCTGAGCTAGGAAACTAGGGAACAGTTTCCTCTAGAAAGATCCACACACATTGGGGTGGGGGGAAGGAGCCTGGAGGGAATTTGACACTGGTGGTGAGATTGGTCCTAGAACATTAGATATCTAAAACTCAACAATCAGTAACTTTATATATAAAACAGTTAATTAAATTAAATAGAAAACCCCAAAGCCGGGGCTGGAATGATAGCACAGCAGGTAGGGTGTTTGCCTTGCATGCGGTCGACCCGGGTTCGATTCCCAGTATCCCATATGGTCCCCTGAGCACTGCCAGGAGTGATTCCTGAGTGCAGAGCCAGGAGTAACCCCTGAGCATCACTGGGTGTGGCCCAAAAAAAGCCAAAAAAAAAAAAAAAGAAAAGAAAAGAAAACCCTAAAGCCTCTATCAAAAAGTTCCTAGAAACAATAGATTTGTGCAGTAAAGTGGCAGATTACAAAATCAATACCCAAAAGTTCATAGCTTTCCTATATGCAAATAACGAAAGAGAAGAAAGTGATATTAAATTAAAAAAATTGTTGTTGTTGTTTTGGGGCCACACTGGTGCTCAGGGCTGACTCCTGTTTCAGGAGTTACTCCTGGCTGGGTTCAGGGGGACCATATGGGATACTGGGGATCGAACCCGGGTCAGCTGCATGCAGGGCACGCGACCTCAATGCTGTACTGTCGCTCTGTCCCTAGGAATTCCTGTTATAACTAGCATTGTGCTGTCATTCGTTATCATATAAAGATTGGTGTCGCTCATTTCTGTTGGATAATGTTCTTGCTGAGAATGTATCGAATTGGATGTGAATGGGGTGGGGGTGGCGGGAGGGACACTGGGGACATGGGTGGTGGAGGACGGGCACTGGTGGAGGGACGGGTGCTCCGTCATTGTCTGACTGAAACATAATGACGAAAGTTTGTAAGTCTGTAACTGTATCTCACAGTGATTCCTTAAAATATATATATATATATATATATATATATTTAAAAGATGCAGAAAAAAAACAAATTGAATGTGAGTTTGTATACACTGAGGTGGGGGGCTCCTGCCCTGCGCAGGGCTTACCTCTGGCTCTGTGCTCTGTGCTCAGGGTCACTCCTGCTGGGCTCAGGGATGTGGAGGAATAAACCTGGGTCAGCTGCATGCAATCAATCGTGCTCCCCGCTGTACTATCACTCTGGCCCTAGTCATTCACTGTATCACTGTACAACTGTCAACCCGTTGTTCATTGATTTGCTTGAGTAGGCGCCAGTAACATTTTCATTCGTCCCTGTCGTGTGCTAGTGTAGCCTGATGGCGTACTGGGGGCTCTTTCAGGGTCAGGGGAATGAGGACCGTCGTTGTTACTGTTTTTGGCATATCGAGTATGCCACGGGTAGCTTGTCAGGCTCTGCCGTGCGGGCGGGATACTCTCGGTAGCTTGCCCGGCTCTCCGAGAGGGACGGAGGCTCTTGGGATGGCCTCTCATAACCTTTACAGGTGTTCCCAGTCTACCAAGTGTAAGCCTTTGGTCGACTGGCATGTTGTAAGGATCTGCACACTGACAAACACGCACTTGCCTTCGTCTCTGGGCAGCACCTGGGACATCTGCGGCCTCAGGTTGATCTCCTTGAAGTTGATGGAGTGCGCCTAGAGATTATTGAGCAGCTGGCAGGGCAGGACCCTATCGCGGAGGGTCTGTGCCAGGACGAACACCTGTGCCAAGTCCCAGGTCACCCGGTGGTTGGCTGACAGCACCCCACAGTGGATGAGCCACTGCGTGCACTGCCGCCACGGTTCTATGTCCGACAGTGCTGGGACTCGGCCCAGCCGGGGCAGGCGGTGATGCTCCGGCTGCCACCGCGGCTTCTCCGTGCCCTGCCAACGCCATTCTGTCCAAATCTTGCAAAACGGCCAGCAAAGTCCATCAGGAATCATGCATAGAGTTCCGGCAGGAGTCACGTGTCAAGTTCCATGCCTGACGTGCTGAGCCGTGCGTTGTCTAAGGTGAGATGGTGAGCCGGGTTCGAGAGAGCGCGAGGGGTTCAGGCAGTATCGGCGCCATCTTGCCTCCAATTAAATATGTGTGGTGATTATGGGAAATGAGCAGGGAGAGTCTTATGATGTGTCGTGCGGCCATGAAAACCACGGTTTAGGAACATGTTTGCTCATACATGAAGCTCAGCCTGAGCGTGTGGAAAGCGGCCTGGAGCGTGGTGGCTGTTGTCTAGTGGAGGTCGGCTGCCAGGGCTGGGTCCCTTGGGGCGAGGAGGGCTCTCCCCCGCCCCCCTCTGGGGTGCCCTGAATGAAAAAAGCCTGGCACGGAGTCCGGTGGCATGGTTATGGGGGCCTCGTTTTATGCTCCCTCCCGGGAGAAGCAGCCGTGAGTTCTGGTCGTGCCCATGAGCCACGTCCTGCCGGCGCCAGATAATCCCCTCATGGGCCACCCTCCACAGCAGGCTGTTTGCACTCAGGGCGCCCCAGAGGGGGCGGGTGAGAGCCCTCCCCGCCCCAAGGGACCCAGCCCCGGCAGCCGACCTCCACTACCCAACCACTGCCATGCTCCAGGCCGCTTCCCACACTCTCTGGCCGAGCCTCACGCACGAGAGAAGCCCCACGGAACCCAGGTAGTGCGGAACTTTGTGACCTTGGACTCTGGGCTCAACGGGACTCGGGAGCGGAGATCCTCTGCCTGCTTCCCCCAGTCTCCGGCAGCCTCAGTCTTTAAAGATCACACATGGAAATGGGGAAAGGAGCAGAGCCTTGCGGCAAGCGGAGAAGGCAGGGCCTGGGCCGCACCATGGGACACTCCCCAGCCAGCCTCTGACTGGCCTCGGCATGAAAACGTGATCAAACTCAGCAGAGGGGCGTTGACCAATGCTCAGCACACAGAGCGATAGGGAGGGGTGGAGACTGCGGTTAAAGGGGGCACAGCCCCACTGAGAGGGCTTCCGCAGCTGGTGACCTGTAGGAGTATGGGGGGGGGGGCGCCCCTCATCTTCTGATGCCTACCCCAGAGCTGTAAAGGAAAACTCGGTGCGAGCTCATTTACAGAAGCTCATTTGCATTTGTTGCAGACGAGCAACACTCCCCCCTCCCCATCCCACCACAAGACTGTTTCTCCCGGCCCAGGACCAGCCTGGCAGACCCCAGCAGCTCAGGCGGCCCCATGAGCCCAGATGAAAAAGCTGCTTGGGCCAGGCTGGGTCATCACTACTTGTACCAGACAGGAGGGACTTGGGAACACCTTCCTGTTATTTTTTTTAAGGGGTTGGGGGTTGTTTGGACCACACCCGATGGTGTCTCTGTGCTCAGGAATCACTCCTGGTGGGACTTGGGAGGCCACAGGGGAGGCTGGGGCTCAAACCCAGGCTAGCTGCATGTGAGGCTAGTGCCCTACCCCCTGGGCTCTCCTCTGGGCCCCCAACTTTCCTTTCTAAGAACAGCAAAGCACCGTCTGTCTCTCCGTTGAAAGATTATGCAACTTTTGGGGAAAAGCATTTACAACTGGTGACAGGAGAGATAGTCAGAGATGCGCTGTCCAGTGTGTGTGTGGTTGGGCGGGGGAGATTATCCCTAAGTTGTTTATGTAGCATGATTACAGCCCTGCGAAGGCTCCCAATTACACAAGTCATTTGAAGCCAGCTGGAACTGTAAACAAACCAGATGCTATTAGCAGGGATGGTCTCTGGGAGGGGCGAGTTTTTCTTTTGGCTCTTAACTTTTTCAGAAAGTATCTCTTCTTCTTCTCCTCTTGTTTTTCCCCAGAGCTGAGCCAACTGTGTGTAAGTGTGCAATCTGAAATAAAGAGGTTTGCTGTCGGCCTTCTGGTGACACGCCCGCCTTCGACATGCTCCCCCGGGACCAGGCGTGGAGGGAGCAGAAATGAGGCCTCAGCGTTCAGCAGGGGGCAGTGACCAGTGGGTAGAAACCACACAACTTCCTACGAGGCCTCAAGGGGACTGCCAGCTCCCTGGGGACCAGAGGGTAAGAGTGGCCCAGCCTTCAGACAGAGGAAGGGAGGTGTTCCGAGGAGGAGAGGAAGGGAGGTGTCTCTGAGGAGCCACTGTCCTCGGTGCCTTGTCACAGCTCCGCAGGACCCTCTGTGTGGACACCGTGGGCTCAGGTCAGTGGCAGAAACCCAGACCATGCAAAGCCGCAGAGGCAGAAAGCAAGACGGCAGGCGGCCAGGGGACTGAGGAATGGGGCAGAACAGAGCCCTGGGGTCAGCTCCCCTCACGTCTCTCTGTCCTGCCTGCTGGCGGCGCCGGACAGACGGTGTCCCCCTGCCTGAGCCCTTTGGGATGTGCCGGCTGGCTCTGGGCTGATGAGTTGGAGCAGGTCGTGTGTCTGCTGAGACGGGCCCTGGGGACACAGGCAGCCCGTGGTCAGCAGGAAGGGGGAGGAAGGAAAGGAAGCCTGGAGCCCTGGTCTCAGCCCTCACACGCCCGGGGCCGTGGTTCAGGGGCCTCCCAGGCCGAGATAGAAACCGGTGTCTATAATAGTGTTTTGTGTTCCCGTAAAATGATCATAGCATGAAAATTCTATAGCTATTTCCTACCATTGTTTATGATCATTGAAAGGCTGCCTCCAGCCACCAGGCAGGGCTTGGGCCTGTGCTTCCTAGAAACCACTGACCTCCACTGGCCTCCACTGACCTCCACTGACCTCCACTGACCTCCACTGACTTCC
The DNA here is from genome assembly GCF_027595985.1 of Sorex araneus. Taxonomy (NCBI): domain Eukaryota; kingdom Metazoa; phylum Chordata; class Mammalia; order Eulipotyphla; family Soricidae; genus Sorex; species Sorex araneus. The sequence continues at coordinate 6,060,995 of NC_073304.1, read as the reverse complement.
ACTGGCCTCCACTGACCTCCACTGACCTTCACTAACTTTCACTGACCTTCACTGGTCCCCATTGACCTCCACTGACCTCCACTGACCTCCACTGACCTCCACTGACCTCCACTGACCTGAGGGGGCAGTGCGTGGGGCCGAGGCACCCTGGGGATCTGGGAAAAGCCCCGGAGTTCCCCAGCGCGAGGAGCCCAAGCTCCAGCTGCTCCTTCCTGGGAGTCGGCGCCAGGGAATCCTCTCTGAGGTCAGATCCGTTTCTGCAGCTCGTTCCCACCCAAGCTCCAGTTGCTCCAGCACAAGGAGTCCAACCTCTACTGGCCTCCACTGAACTCGTGACCTCCACTGACATCTATTGGCCTCCACTAGAGGGAGGAAGACAGGCAGGCAGGAAGGAAGGAAGAAAGAAAGGAAGGAAGGAAGAATAAAATGTAGGAAGAAAAGAAGGAGGGAGGGAGGGAGAGAAAGATGGAGGGAGGGAGGGAAGAGGGAGGGATGAAGGAAGGAAGGAAGGAAGGAAGGAAGGAAGGAAGGAAGGAAGGAAGGAAGGAAGGAGGAAGAAGGGAAAGGAGGAGGAAGGAAGGAGGGAGGTTGAAGGGAGGAAGGATGGGAGGAAGGGAGGGAGGGAGGGAGAGAGAGAGGGAAGAAGGAAGGAAGAAATTGAGGGAAGGAGGGAGGGAGGAAGGGAGGAAGGAAGGAAGAAAGAAAGGAAGGAAGAAGGAAGGAAGGAAGGAAGGAAGGAAGGAAGGAAGGAAGGAAGGAAGGAAGGAAGGAAGGAAGGAAGGAAGGAAGGAAGGAGGAACAAAAGAGGCGGGAGAAGGGAGGAGGGAGGAAGGAGGAAGAAGGGAAAGGAGGAGGAAGGAAGGAGGGAGGTTGAAGGGAGGAAGGATGGGAGGAAGGGATGGAGGGAGAGAGGGAACAAGGAAGGAAGAAATTGAGGGAAGGAGGGAGGGAGGGAGGGAAGGAGGGAGGGAGGGAAGAAGGAAGGAAGGAGGAGGGAAAGAAAAAGGAAGATGGAGGGAGGAGGGGGAGGGGGAGAAGAAAAGAAAGGAAGGAAGGGAGGAGGGAGGAGGGAGGAGGGAGGGAGCCGCACGCGGGAGCTGAGGGCCCCTCCCTCGGGCTGTAGCGGTGGCCATCAGTGTGGCACGCCCGTCTTTCTCCCTGACCATCTCCAGGACCGTCGGAGAGACGAGATCCAAGCGGGAACGAGTCGAGCAGCTCGGGCGGCTCAGACGAGCAGGCGCGTGTCCCGAGACTCGGGCAGGAGCTGAGGCCGCGAGGGCCCAGCACAGCTCACAGACCTCCTCCACCCCAGCTACTCTTGCCCCCGTGGAGGCCCTCGTTGGGGCCATCAGGGAAGTCTCCCAGAGAGCAGCTTGGGTGCCCCACTGTGGCCGAGGCCCGACTTTGGGGGCGGGATCTCCGACTTCGTGGGTCCCTCCCGCCTCCCCCGAGAAGCCCACTTCCCTCCTGGAGAGCCGCCACTGCTAAACTTCACCGTCTGTGTCCTAAAACCTCTCCCAGGAGAAAGGCAAGGACCTGGGGCTGAGAGCTGTCGGGGCTGACCGCTGCTGACCACTGCTGGCCGCCCCTGCTCCTGCTGAGAGCCTCGGGCCGGCCTCCGGGCCATGCCCAGCCTGCGCCCTGGGAGTGAGCCCGGTTGCCCGCCAGGCTCTGAGGGGGGCCGGCAGGCCCACGGTGCAGCTGCTCACGCACACCTGGCCTGACCTGGCCTGACCTGGCCTGACCGCCGGTCTAGCCGGGCACGGGCACCACCGCCGCCAGCGCCAGCCGCTGATGCCCTCCAGAAGCCGAGGGAGCCTGGGGTCCACGCCAGTCCTGCCACGGGGGGTGGGTGGCGGGGACGCCCGTGGCTGAGCGCAGTGGACCCGAGGGGCCGTGCGTGGGCACTCCGGGGAGCTGGGAGAGGCTCCGGAGTGCCCCAGCGCGAGGGTTCAAGCTCCAGCCGCTCCTTCCCGGGAGTCTGCCCAGGGAATCCTCTCTGACGTCAGACCCGCTGCTCCTTCCCACCCGCCGCACGACCCCACGCCCGGTGCCGGCCTCCCCGCGAGTGTCCCCTCAAGGCTCCGTCACTGTGGCCGGACCCCGTGGAGAGGCCTCACCTGGGTGCTCCCCACCTGCTCGCTCCCTCCTCCCGCTCAGAGCTTTGGATGTGCAACAGTGGCGGGGGGGGGGGGCGAGGGGGGCAGGGCGCCCACCCCCAGCTCAGCCCAGGCCCCGAGACGCTGATGCCGATGTTGGATGGAGGCTGGGTGAGACCCTGACCGTCCAGGGGCCTCACTGTCTCCGTGGAGTGGACATCCCGGGGACCCCCCCACCGCCGCCCCGTCTGTTGCTGTGCAGAGTCAGAGCATGAGGAGCGCTGCATTGGGGGGAGCAGCGGGAAGACCCGGGGTGTCCTTTTCCCTCGCGGGGCCCCTGGTCCCTCATTCTGGGCACCTGGGGGGGCCGCCACCGCTGGACTAGGTCAGGCGACCGAGGGACGCGCTGAGTCCCCGTCACTCAGACCCGCTGTAAACACGAGGCCGCTGAGCACTGTTTGTTTGCTCGCCCGCGTTTACACTGCGGTGCACCCCTGGGCCCAGAGAGGCGCCCGCCTGAGCCCCCTATTTGGTCATCTCTGCCCCGCAGGGCGCCCCACGGCGCACTTGTGCTGGAAGGGAAGTCGAGCAGGCTCCCCCCCCCCCCCGCCCACCCTGGCGCTGGGCCCTCCGAGCCCCTGGGGAAGTGCGGGGCATGGGGGTCTCCGCTGCCGCCCCTCTCTCCTGGGCCTTTCCTGAAGGTCCCTCGCCGTGTGGGGCAAATTCTCACGAGTCTCGGCTCACAGGGCCCCTGTTTGCCGGGCCCACAAGCTGGAGTCCGTCTCTCCCGCCCCAGGGGTCTCTGGGTGCCACCCTGGTGGGCACGAGCCCAGCAGCTCAGGGCCCTGGAGGACGCGGCCCTCCCTCCTCGGGGTCCCGTGACTCCCAGGGCAGCGGGGCAGCTTGCTTAGGCCCCCCCTGCAGCTCGATGCCCACTGGCCTCCCCGCTGTGCTCTCCTCGTCTCTTGGACTGGTTGCCGTGGGCTGAGGGTCGCTCTCACGAGGTCCCACGCAGGAAGCCTTATTGTCTGTGGCAACCAGACATTTTTAGCTTGTGGCTTGTCCAGGGGCGTGACACTGCGGTTATGGGACTTGCTCGCACACACCTGGCTGTGGTGGCTGGGGAATACACACTCTGTGCTGGTTTTGGGAATATCAGTGGCAGCCTCGCGTGGGACCTACTTGGTGAATGTGGGAGGCTCCGGGGATCGAACTTGAGGCCTCTCACCTCCAAGGTGGGCGCCTTGGCCACTGAGCCAGGCCCAGTCCCCTCTTGAGCGACTTTACACTTATTTTATTTTATTATTATTTTGGGGGGACTGGAGCGATAGCACAGCAGGTAGGGCGTTTGCCTTGCACACAGCCAACCCGGGTTCGATTCCTCCATCCCTCTCGAAGAGCCTGGCAAGCTACCGAGGGTATCCCACCCGCAAGCTCCTCGTGGCAGATTCGATATGCCAGAAACAGCAGCAACAAGTCTCACAATGGAGACATTACTGGTGCCCGCTCGAGCAAATCGATGAACAACAGGACGACAGTGCTTCAGTGCCATTATTTTTTGGAGGGGTCACTTCCTGTGGTGCTCGGGGCTTACTTCTGCCTCTGCATGCGGGGATAACTCCTAGCTGGGCAAGGGGGACAACACTGGGTGCTGGGGACTGAACCCAGGTGGGCTGCCGGCTGACCTATTGCTCCAGCCCCAGCGGCCTGAGGTTTCAGTCGTCCTCTCGCTTGAATCTGCTGCCGCTGGCTTTTCTGTTCCTCGAGTAGGTGGAATCTTCCCTTTGCTTCCGGGCTCCTCTCCCTGGCCCGGGAACTCTTGGTGGGCGGAGCCTGAGCTCTCTCCGCTCTCTTCGCTGCTCTTGGTCGGCACAGAAGTGGCGTGGAGGGAACTGAGATGCTGGCAGAGACGGGCCCAGGTCATCCATCCTGGAGCCCCTCCCCCATCCCTGCCAGGCTTCTGACTCCCAACTTTGCAGTGTTCACTACTTCCTCTTGGCTTCTCCCTGCCCCAACACATCTGCCTCGTAAGGTGACTGTCAATCGGCGTGAGAGACTCAGCTCCAACACGGAGGGAAGCGAAAGCAAAAGCATGCAGTTGGTGAAGAAGTAAGTGCCTGCCCTAGAGGCAGGTGGGCGGAAGGGGTGTGGCGGGAGGGGGGGTTCTATAGAACGAAACTGGGACATTGGTGATGGGAAATGTACACCGGCGAAGGGACAAGCTTTGGAACATTGTATAACTGAAACCCAAAATGAACAACTTTGTAACTGTGTATCTCACTGTGATTCAATAAAAAAAAAAATTTAATTAGAAAGAATATAGTTGTTCCCCCCTGCCCCCCCGCAAATAAAAGCAAAAAATGGAGCTGGAGAGATAGCACAGCGGGTAGGGCATTTGCCTTGCACACAGCCAACCCGGGTTCGATTTCCACATCCCATATGCCCCCCCAGCACCGCCAGGAATAATTCCTGAGTGCAGAGCCAGGAGTAACCCCTGTGCATCGCCGGGTGTGACCCCCCCCCCAAAAAAAAAGCAAAAAGAAATACAGTTGGTAATCCAGTTGTGGAGCATCTGCGTTGCATGTGTGAGGCCCTGAGTTTTTTTTTTTTAATTTTATAAGGTGGTTCACAATATTTGATTATAGTTAGTATTCAAACACATATACCACAACCATTACACCTTCCCACCACCAAATTTGGGATGTTTCACCCCAAGCTCTGATCCCTGTCCCAAAGCAAAACCAAAATAATATATTTTGTGTTGTCAGTGGGCTGGAGCAATAGCACAGCAGTTGGCCTTTCGCCTTTCATGCGGCCAATCCGTGTTCGATTCCTCCGCCCCTCTCGGAGAGCCCGGCAAGTTACCGAGAGTATCGAGCTCGCATGGCAGAGCCTGGCGAGCTACCCATGCGTATTGGATATGCCAAAAACAGTAACAAGTCTCAAATGAGAGACGTTACTGGTGCCCGCTCAAACAAATCAATGAACGTGATGACAGTGACAGTGACAGTATTGTCTGTTATGGAAAACTGCTGAAAATGCTACCAAAAAAGTATCTATAGAGGAGACAGTGTGCAGATTGTTTATTTTGGCAGAGACCATTCAGACATTCTTTAGAATACCACTAGCATGTTGTTAAAGGTTGAATGATGTGAGCTTTCCTATATATCTGAAACTATGTAGCACTGTAGCACTGTCCTCCCATTGTTCATCAATTCCCTGGAGCGGGCACCAGTAACTGTGAGACTTGTTACTGTTTTTGGCACATCGAATATGCCACGGGAAGCTTGCCAGGCTCTGCTGTGCAGGCGGGATATTCTTGGTAGTTTGCCAGGCTCTCTGAGAGGGACAGAGGAATCGAACCTGGGTCGGCAGCATGCAAGGCAAACACCCTACCCGCTGTGCCTGAAACTATGCATATATATATATTTCCCTCTATGATTTGTTGCCTACTATTTGAACCCCATCAAGTGTGGTGTGGTACTTATGGAAAATGGGTAGGGAGTGTCTTATGATGTGTTGGTGACCACACGTGCAGCCACGTGCTCCAGGAATACGTTCACTCTTATGTAAGGCTCAGCCGGAGCGTGTGGGGAATGGCCTTGAGCATGGCAGTGATTAGGTTCTGGAGGTTTTTAGCTGCCGGGGCGGGGAGGGCTCTCACCTGCCCCCCTCTGGGGAGCCCGGAGTGAAACAGTCCGGTGGCGTGGCTATGGCGGGCATCGTGTTGCTCCCTTCTGGGAGAAAAAGCCGTGTGATCTGGATGCTGGCTGATGAGGAGATTATCTGGCGCTGGCAGGAGGCCCTGGGTTCTTTCTCTGGCTCTGCAAACACAAATAATTGAGACTGCAGTAAATTTAAGAATTCTTGTTCCACAAAAATAAAAAATGCAGACATAGTATAAAGACAGTCTAATATATGTTGTACATATCACAGACACGATAAAGGGCTTATATCTGAAATTTATAAAGAACTGACATAACTTCGCAACACAAAATAAACCCAATCAAAAGATGGGCAGAAGATTTGACTGAACGTTTCTCCAAAGAAATTGTACAGATGGTCCATCGGCCATCATCTATTGGTCATCATCACTGATGGTCAGGAAAGGCAAGTGAAGACAAAATCCACGTCAGCCCTGTGAGAAGGGCTCATTCAAACTAAATAGCAGCAGGTGCTGGAAAGACTGTGGAGAGAAGGACATTTCCGGGCCCTGTTGATGGGACGGTGAGTTGGTGTGACCACTTCGGAAAGGCTGCAGGGCTTCCCAAGGAAGCTAGAGGCAGAGAGACCCTGGTGGGCCTGACTCCAGGCCCAGGTAACTGGAGTCTTCTCAGGCTGTGGGGGCCCCAACACCCACACCTGCTTCCACTCACATTGAAACACGCTAGTCCCACAACCCATCTCTGTAAGAAGCTGCCATTGTGTGCCCAGAGCTGGGAGGCCAGGCTGGAGATGCCGGGCTGCTGACTCAGCCTCACGGTTCAGCTGCCGGACCACACGGCCACATATGCGGCCACGTGACAGCTCCAAATTTCACGGGACTGACAGCCCAGTAGGAGCACAGAAAATTAGATGGGAAAGTTGTGTAGAATTCCACTAAACTCAGTGAGTGAAACAAAAGCATAGTAGGATCGGTTAGCACAAAGCAAGTAAGCAAATCCTCCCGTAGTAACTTTAGCAATGAGATATATGTTGTGACAAGCAATATAAAGTAAATTATTTTGTGCCTACTAAGGGGCAGGCCGGTGGGGTGGGTGAGACACTAAGGACTTTGATGGTGAGAAGGTCACAGAGGTGGTGGGATTGGCGTTGAAATATTGAATGCCTGAAATGACTATATTATGAACACCTTCATAAATCACAGTTTAGAAAAATGTTTAAACAAGGGTGTGGGGAGGAAGCTAGAGAGAAAGTCCCCATCTCATCAATCAGCCCCCACTGGACCAACCGGTCCCATCTGACCAGTAAACCCCTACTAGACCAACCAGCCCCCATCTGACGCAACCAGCCCCATCTGACCAGCAAGGCTCCTCTGGCCCAGCCAGCCAGCCTGGGTCTCAGGCAAATGCAAACAAGAACTCGGAGTGAGTTTTCTTTATTACAGCCTTAGTTACAGCAGCTTACACCTGGAGGCAATAAGCAAAACGGGAGGAGCTGGAATTGGTTACGGGAAACAAATGAATCAGAAGGAAAAATCCCAGGAGTGGGTGATGTCAAGGTTGTGTGCAGCATGAAAGGGCATAAAACAAGTGAACCCATAACAGGAATAAAAAGAGAAGCGGAGGGCTAACGTTCTCTCCTTGAAAGAGGGAGGCAGGCTAGGGTGGGGGCCAGCTGGGGAGACAGTGGAGTAATGAAAATATAATAGCAATGGCTATAATGACATCGTAGAGTAAAAATAATAATGATGTTAATAGTATTGTAGCTGTAATCATGGGAAAGTCTTCCGGCCGGCTTCTCTGGTCCAAGCTTCTCTCCCAGCTGCCAGGGCCTGGCACAGAACAGACAGAGAAAGCTGGTGTGCCAGCCCTGTGTGCAGGGGACACTGGTGCCCAGGAGTGAGCGCCTGTCCCCGCCGTCACATCTTCCCCAGGCTGACACAGCCACGCACTGTCCAGGAACCCAGAACACAGGGCGCTGTACCTCATCTGGCCTCCTCCCCAGCAACTCGGCTTTGTGGCTAGAAGGTTTTGTGTTTTTTCTTTTTTTAATGTTCTTTTTTTATTATTATTTTATTGAATCACAGTGAGATAGTTACAAGCTTTCATGTTTGGGTTACAATCACACAATGATCAAACACCATCCCTCCACCAGGGCACATTCCCCACCACCAATATTCCGGGTATACCCCCCCTTTCCCACCCTCCCCCTGCCTCCATGGCAGACAATATTCCCCATACTCTCTCTCTACTTTTGGGCATCATGGCTTGCAACACAGACACTGAGAGGTCATCATATTTGGTCCATTATCTACTTTCGGCACGCATCTCCCATCCCAAATGGTTCCTCCAGCCATCATTTTCTTAGTGATCCCTTCTCTATTCCATCTGCCTTCTCCCCTCCACTCATGAAGCAGGCTTCCAACTATGGGTGGGAATGCCAACTGGTCCAGCCTTTCTGGAAAACAATATGGACAGTCCTTCAAAAACTAGAAATTGAGCTTCCGTATGACCCCGCAATACCACTTCTGGGAATATATCCCGAGGATGCATAAAAGCACAGTAGAAATGACATCTGTACCTATATGTTCACTGCAGCACTGTTCACAATAGCCAAAATCTGGAAACAACCCAAGTGCCCTAGAACAGATGACTGGTTAAAGAAACTTTGGTGCATCTACACAATGGAATACTATGCAGCTGTTAGGAGAGATGAAGTCATGAAATTTGCTTATAAGTGGATAGACATGGAGAGTATTACACTAAGTGAAATGAGTCAGAAAGAGAGGGACAGACATAGAAAGATTGCACTCCTCTGTGGAATATAAAATAACAGAACGGGAGGAACAGACATAGAAGGACTGCACTCATTTGTGGAGTATAGAAAAACATCACACGAGGCTGACACCCAAGGACAGTAGATACAAGGGCCAGGAGGTGGCTTGAAGGTTTGGTTGGAAAGAAGACTCCAGTGCTCACACAGTAAACACAAGTTTACAGATGCCATGTCTCTTCCTGCATTCGTTTCTTCTCTTGATTCTAAATTTGTTTCAGCAAAGATGAAAGCTCCCTGCAGTGGAGAATGCCACAGGGAGTGACCTTGCCTGAGGCACTGGCTCGATGACACTCTGAGGAAGCCAGTGTGTGCATGTGTGTCTCTGTAGGCATATGTGTGAGAATGTGTGCTATTTGTATTGTGACATGTGCATATGGGCCTGTGCATGCATTGTGTTGTGTGTGTGTATGTGTGTGCGTGAATAAATCATTGAAAATGACCAAATCACACTGTTTTCTATCCTGCCATTTCGGGTAAAGTTTTACTGGGAACGCTTTGCTGTGCTCTGACATCTGAACCCAGGTTCCAGCACTGCCCTCACCTTGGGCAGGTGTGGCGAGTGGTCACTGAGATCAATCCTCACTTCTTTGTGAACGCCTGACATCTGTTTAAATTCGACTTCCCACAGTGTTGCATGAACGTTCGTGTGGTCGGAGGCGCTGAGATAAGAAACGCGGAAGAAATATGTCTCATGGAGGACCAAGGCTCGCTCTGGCTCTTGGAAAAGGCAGAGGGCCTCGTGGATCTCCTTTTATTGATCATGGTACCTCTAAAGGGCGCAATACAGTGACGTCACCAAAGGCATCAAAAGATGTTACAGGAAGAACATTGAGGCAGTAGAATCTGCATTAGTTCCTTGCATCTGCAGGCCAGTAATCTTGGCCTCCTAAAAGCAGATACAAAACCAAAACTGAAACCTTTCTTGGACTAAAAGCACTTGGATTTACATTCCCCACCTGAAATCTACATCCTAAAGACTAGGCTAGGCCAGAGCCAACAATTTACAATCTCAAAGGTCAGGCCTGGCTAACACCAGAGATCTGCATGTCAAAGACCAGCCGGGCTTCTGTGAGAGAAGGAAACTGCTCTTTCAATAGACTGAAATTATTTTCTGAAGGCAGCTTGAAGGGGGGAAATGTTCCTGTAGGACAGTCTACGTGGGCTCGCCCTGGTAGCTCAGTCCATCCCCAACACCACAGAGGCTGGGAAAACTGGTCAGTGGTTGGGATCAACCACGAGTGTGTGTGGAGCAGAGGGTCGATAAGATAGAGAAGGGACCAGAATGACAATAATACTGGAAATGAGAACTAAGTGTTGAGAGAGAGAGAGAGAGAAGGGAGAGAGAGAGAAGGGAGAGAGAGAGGAGGGAGAGAGAGAGGAGCGGGAGAGAGAGAGAGAGAGTGGCTCTCATAGAGGCAGGGCAGGCTTGGGGGGTGATGGGAGGGAAATGGAGACACTGGTGCTGGGAAGGGTGCACTGGGGGAGGGATGGGTGTTGGAACACTGTAGAACTGAAAGCGAACCATGAACAGCTTTGTAATGTTAGGGGCGGCAGATCTCTGCCCGGGGGAGGCTCGGAGAGACAAAAGAACAAAACCAAGACAACTCTTTCTGCAAATGCATGGGGTTTATTTAAGCCAATATAGCTATATTGGGACCTTCAATTGTGCCTCAATAGCGTGGCATAACTGAAGGCCCCGACCTCCAAAAAGCAGGCTGTATTTATACCCTTTTGGGGGAGAAATGAAAATCTCACATATCAAAGGGAATCACGTAGGTCACTTAATTTGCATATCTAAACATTTGTTGACAAATGAAAATCTCACATATCAAAGGGAATCACATCTATATATCAAAGGGGATATATTGGGGGAAAATTACATGTATTGAATCAAAGGAGAATCATACATATCAAAGAAAATCACAGGTATTGGATCAATAGGAAAACCATAGGAAACCATAGGAAAACCATACAAAAGGGAAAACCACACCTATTTCACTTAATATGCTAATTTCAACATTTGTGGACCGTTCTGAGCAGATGTTTGTTTACAGTTCCTCGGGGCAGTTTGTTGGCCCATTTGGTGACAGAGTCCTGCCCAGGGGAAGGTCCTGAAGACATCTTTCAAAGCAGTCAAGTAGTTACAAAGGGCAACTTCAGCGGTTAACCCTTAACCTGCCCTTCAGTTCTTGACTCTTAACTTGCCCTCCTCTTCAGTAAGGGTCTCTCTCACAGTGATTCAATAAAAATAAGATCTTCAAAAAATACTAAAGTAAACTTAAAAAATAAAAACACAAATATAGCAAAATAAATAAACAAGTTTGATTTCCCAGCATTCTCTGCAGTTGGAGGAGTCACATGACCCGATTGTGGCCAGGAGAGGGGGAGGGTGTGATGACGGCTGGCTGGCCACCAAACGATGCTCTGTTCCTCTCTCCTCTTCCGCTTCAGGACCTGTCTTCCCTGGAGGAACCAAGAGGAGCAGGACGGCAGGGCCACGAGGTGGGGCACAAGCAGGAGCCTCGTGGGAGGTGGGAGAAGCAGCCAAGCAGCTGGGATGCCAACGAGAAATCGTCTCCGAGGCTCGGGTATCAGGACGCCTTTGCTCGCAGCCCAGAGACACGCTGGGCCTGAAATAAAAGATTCTAATTCACTGCCCAGAGAAAACAATACATGTGTAAGCACACAAAAAAGAAAAGGGCACCATACCGGGCACAGGGCAGTCGGCGCTCTATCTCTCCTGCCCCCCGAGTTCCGTAGTCTCCAGCCGCTTCCCCCACCCCGGGGAGGTTGAGGGCGATGATGAGGCAGGCGAAGGAAGGAACGAGGGCCAGGCTGGTTGGTCTCAGTTGCAGTTTATTCCATTCCCTTCTCCATTCTCCTCTGAGTCTCCTCCTGCTTCTCCCTCCCCCAGGCTGCTTCATTCTCCTCCTCTGGATCTGGGTCTCAATCTGGCTTCTCCAGATCTGACCCTGGGACTGCTCCCCCCCCACCCCCCCCACTCTTACAGCCTAGTTAAGTCCCCCAGCATGAGGGGTTGGGGCTTACACATAGGTGTGGTCACCATCAATAGGGGTAAAGTTCTTTCCCTCAGGGGATGCTGCTTCTAGGACAGATTCTCTTTCAGCAGGACACCCGCCCAAGAGTGGAATCCCATGGGTGTGTTTCTCCTCTCCTTGTCCAACTAACATATAAGCATTCATAATATTAATCATTTTGTATGGACATAGCAAGAGATACATTAAACTTATAGAATTGTTCTCCTGGGGTCATCTTGATCTCAGACTACAGTGCTAGGGCCAGATTAGTTTTTCCTATCCCTAGCAGGGTCCTAGTCTATTGTTGCTTTTGGATCATGACAGCATTTGTCCATGACCAAGCTCTTAACTTATAGTTAAGCATTAGGCACTTTGGCCAGGCCCATCTCGATGCCAGAGTAACACATAACTCACCGCTTGCCCTGGGTCCATCCAGTCCCTCGTCAGGACCCTGATTTTTGGGGGTGCTAGGAAGTAAGGGCAGCTGAGGCTTAAGTCGAGAAAGCAGATGCCCAGGAGTGAATAATATTCAAAGCCAATTAAATCCCATGTTACCAAAGCATATTAACAACTGTCTTTCTTTGTCCATACAAAAAGGACATTGCTTTAAAGTAAACTATTCAAAAGACACAAGGAGAGGAGCAAGGCAATATTAACTTACAACACAAGTTCACTGTCCTAGCAAGGTCTGACCTTACAAATTAACAGAGTCTGATTAGGGGAAAAACTGATTAACTGGTTGGGGAAGAGAGCATGGAGAAGTGGTTACAGATAGACAAAGGAATGGGAGTGACTTGGGAGCACTTTGATGGGTGTGACCCGATAAACTTAAGCTCTCTGTAGCAAGGAGAACAGGACATACCAGTGTTGTCTTAAAATGTTTAGAGATTATTACCAGATAAGCCCAAACTCTGTGGCAAGGGAGGAAAGGACAAACCAATGATATCCTACAAATAAATATAGATTTAAAAATTCAAGGATGATAAATAAATAACAAACCATTTACTCAACAGGGTAATTTGCAGCTGGGGGGGTGCTGGAGAGGGGCCAGCAGGCGCAGTGAAGGGAGCCTTGCACGGACTCTGCTGGGATGCACTGGGCTCGGGTCCCAGAAAGGAACTGAAACGACTTCGGGGAAGAAGACAACGAGCCACAGATGCATGTGCGAAGGCCGGAAGGGTACGGAGGGCTATCCCGGGGACGAGGGGACGAGCTGGGGAGCAGGCGGAGAAGGCCTCCCGATGGCTACACACACACACACTCACACACACACTCATACACACACTCATACACACACTCATACACACACATACTCACAAATACACACACATACACACTCACACACATAGTCACACACACAAACACACACACTCACAGTTGCACATGCTCACACACACTCACACACTCATACACATATACACACTTTCACACACTCACATATACTCATACACGGTCCCACATGCACACTCACACAAACACACACACTCACACACACTCATACAAAATCACACACTCTCACACATACACTCACCCACATACACATATGTTCTCACACACTCATACACACACATACTCACATATACACACACATATACACTCACACACATAGTCACACACACAAACACACACACTCACAGTTGCACATGCTCACACACACACTCACACACTCAGACACACATTCACACGCACTCATACACATAGACACACTCTCACACACTCACATATACTCATACACGGTCACACATGCACACTTACACAAACACACACACTCATACACACACTCACACAAAATCACACACTCTCACACATACACTCACCCACATACACATATGTTCTCACACACTCATACACACACATACTCACATATACACACACATACACACTCACACACATAGTCACACACATAAACACACACACTCACAGTTGCACATGCTCACACACACACTCACACACTCAGACACATTCACACGCACTCATACACATAGACACACTCTCACACACTCACATATACTCATACACGGTCACACATGCACACTTACACAAACACACACACTCATACACACACTCACACAAAATCACACACTCTCACACATACACTCACCCACATACACATATGTTCTCACACACTCATACACACACATACTCACATATACACACACATACACACTCACACACATAGTCACACACACAAACACACACACTCACAGTTGCACATGCTCACACACACACTCACACACTCAGACACATTCACACGCACTCATACACATAGACACACTCTCACACACTCACATATACTCATACACGGTCACACATGCACACTTACACAAACACACACACTCATACACACACTCACACAAAATCACACACTCTCACACATACACTCGCCCACATACACATACATTCTCACACACTCATACACACAAATTCACACTTCCACACATGCACATACGTTCTCACACACACACTCATACACACCACACACACACACACACACACACACACACACACACACACACGCCACCTTGGCCATCGTGGTCTGCTGGCACCATGCCCCGTGGGGCCCGATGCCGAAACCCGGGAAGTGTCTGTGCCGACAGCGTGTGTGTCCTTGACCGTGGCCTGAAGCCACAGTGCGAAAGCGAACAACCCAAGGAGCAAAGCGGGGGTGAGGTTTGAGCAGACTCACTGGCTGGGGGCGCCCTGCGCTCCCTCCCCGTCCCGGAGTGCCCCCTGCAGCCTCACACCCCTTCCCGAGAGCACCCTGCCCGCCCTGGACACTGTTTGGGCCGCAGGCGTCCGAGTAGCTGCGCGGCCCTCCCGGGAGCCACAGACGCGCCCAGAGAGGTGGAGGGGGAGACTCGGGGGAGGCTCAAAGGGAGAGGCTGGGAACGACCCCCGGGGCCCCGGGCCCCAGCATTGCCGGGAGCGCGGAGAACAGCTGGGCCAGCGCTTGTGTGCAGCACGCATGGATCTTGAGCACGCGTGGGCCTTGCGACGGGCGAGGAGAGGCCTGCCAGGAGGGGCAAGTTCCCTGACTCAGCCCCAGGGGGCGTTTGGATGCAATTCTGCTGACTAAGAGAAGCAGGTTTCGGGGAGCTGGGGGGCTCCCAAGACTGCCGAGGGCGCCCACTGCCTGCCCTGCTTGGCGAGCAAGGCGGGACTGTCCCGAGGCACAGCCCAGCCCCGACCCGGGGCTCACACGGCCAGCGTGTGCTCCAGGCCCCCAAAGCAGCCCAGGTTTGTGTGTTTGCTTTTTGCTTTTTGGATCACGCCCGGCGATGCTCAGGGGTTATTCCTGGCTCTGCACTCAGGAATTATTCCTGGCGGTGCTCAGGGGACCATAAGGGATGCTGGGAATCAAACCCGGGTCGGCCATGTGCAAGGTAGACACCCTGTGTGCTGTGCTATCGCTCCAGCCCCAAAGCAGCCCCGGTTTGTAGAAAGAAGCAGATTGTCTGATTCCCAGGGAGGGAGGGACACGGCGGGCGGGAGCGGGAGTGTGGCACACGGGGCCGTACTGGAAACGCTTTTGCACAGTTGACTCAGGATGGGGAGATAGTTCCGGGGACCACGGCCCCATGAGCCCCGTGCAGCGGTCGGGCCGGAACCAAGGGAGGGTGGATGCACCTGGTTGTTTTAAGTCCCCGCTTGTGGCATGGTCCACGCAGCCCTGGGCAGGCTGGCTGTGGCCAAGCCTGGCATTCCTGCCACACAGAGCCACTGCCAGGCCCGGCACACTGGGAGGCAGAGCTGCAGCGACACGGATGAGTGTGGGAAGCAGGGGAGCAGCTGGGGAGGGAGGCCACACACACAAAAACACATGTATGTACACATACGTACACATACATACACAGGCACATACGTGAGTGCATTTATGTACACTCATATATATATACGTATATAAAGGCATATACATGCACACTCATGTTCTTCACATTCACACACATGTCTGCGCACATGCATACACTCATATACATGCACAAATGCACACAATGCACTCACATGTACACATGATTTTATAACACTCATACACATTCACACATATGCACATGCACGTCTGTACACACACTCATCCACATGTACACACCCACGTACAATGCACATACATACCTGCATGTGTGTGCACCCTCATATACACAGATGCACACACATGCCCACACCCTCATAGCACTCACATGCATACACACATATGCACATACACATCTGTACACACACACTCATCCACATGTATGCACCCACGTACAATGCTCATACATACCTGCATGCGTGTGCACCCTCATATACACAGATGCACACACATGCCCACATCCTCATAGCACTCACATGCATACACACATGCACACATGTTCATGCATGTTCACATGTGCATGCGTACCCTGCACTCACGCTCAGAAAGGGTCTGTACACGCCGGGGAAATCCTCCCTCGAGTACCCACAGGAGAGCGCAGTGGACAGTCCACGAGCCTCAGCAGAAGCTCCAGACGCAGCTACGAGGGTGGGAGCTGTGGGAGGGGAGCTGTGGTGAGGGGTCCACGAGGAGACAGCCCGTTCTCGGCCCGCCCCCGGCCCCTCGTCCCACGTCCAGAGGCTCAGGTGCCTCGTGATGCTCGCCACCGAGGAGGAAGAAGCCGGGCCGTGTGTGTGTGTGTGTGCCCGCTTGGGGCATGGCGGGGGCGGGGCAGCTGAGGGAGGAGGTGTTCGGCCACCACCGTGGAATCCTTAGCCCCACCCCGCCTGCAGGCTACGAGGGAGGGCCAGCAAGAAGGGGAGAGAGGGGCTGGCTGGGGAGTCGGGCAGGAGGAGGACAGGAGGGCCGCGGGGTCGGCCAGAGTCCCTGGGTCCCCCGGAATCCTGGGTCAGCCAGACGGGGACCAACTTCCTCTGCTCAGGGCTGCCCGGCAGTGGTGAGGTCCAGCCCCGAGAGCCAGCAGGGGGCTGGACAGGGACCCCACCAACCCAGAGCCTGAGGGAGGAAAATGCTTCCTTCCAACTGCAGAACCCCCCAGCAAGCACCCAGGAAGTCTGCCTGGAGGAGGTGGCATGGGAAATGGGCCCACCAGAAGGTAGGCCTGGTAAGAGAGAGCCCAGAGCGGAAGGGGGGTGTCGCCCCACGTGCAGAGCACAGCATGAACAGGACTCGGGCGGGGGAGGTAGAGAGGCTTCACTGGGGCGGGGGAGCGGGAGCCGGGACGGGGTGGGGGCTCACAGGCATGTTACCCTTTCTGGTCACCCACCCTCGATGGCTTTGGAGGGTCGCCCCTCTCAGGACCCCCAGTGCGGCGTCTTCACAGGCGCAGGGAACCCTGGTAGGGCCCTCGGGGTGGGCCACTGGACACCCCAGGGCTGGGGCCGGCCCCTCCCCAGGCTGAGTCCGCAGGGGAGAAGGAGCCTCTGTTCACGCAGTGACCGCGTGTGTGGACACGCCCCCTGCGCTGGCGCCACAGAGTAAACCTGGGAGGAGAGAGGCAGGAAGGTCACTGGTCACTTTCTGAATCACTGCGGGCCAGGACATGGCCACCCCCGCAGCCGAGCCACGTGGGGGGCCCCCAGCCTATTTCTGGAGCAGTGACCCCCGCCCCCGCCCGTTCCTGCTCCCAGCAGCTCCAGCCCCCCACCTGCCCCGCCCCTGCTGACTGACGGGAGCCAGGGAGACAAGGGGGGGGGGTGCTATTTACCGCTCGGGCACCTCGGGGAAGCATGAGGTCGGGCACAGAGCAGCCCCCACTCAGGTACACAGGGTGCCCCCCCCCCGCCCTCCTGCCTGGGCAGGGGCAGGGAGGGGAGAAGCACACACACAGGCAGAGTCACACATGGCAGAGGGACCCCTGGAGGACGCTGCAGGCCCCTCCCACCCTACCTCTCCCTCCGAACAAGGGCTCTGAGGGGCAGACAAGGGTTCTGAGGGGCGCAGGCAAGGGAGGGGAGGGGGGGAGGGGGCAGGAGGCAGGGAAGAGGAGAGTGGGGGAGAGTAGGGGAGCAGGGAAGGGGGAGGAGAGGAGGGGTGAACAGGAGAGAAGAGAGGAGGGAGGGGAGCGAGGGTGGGGGAGGGGGAGGAGAGTGGAGGGGAGTAGGCAGGGAAGGGGAGTTGGGGAGGGAGAGGAATGGACCTCCCAGCCTGGCAGTGGAAGAGGGCGGAAGATCGGCCCTGGGTGCAGATGGAGCCGGAGGGGACTGGGGGGGCCCACACCACACCTGGGGGTCTCCAGGCTGGTGAGCGCCTTCAGGCCTCACCAGGGGAGCCCTGCGCGTGGGCCTGACCCCCAAGGTCCCAGAGCCAGGAGCTGCCCAGTGGGCCCCGACCCCAGGCCCATAACACACGCTCGTCAGCCGTGCAGGAAGGGGCCAGGGCCGCTGCCTAGACCTGGGGTCAGCGGGCGGGAGCCAGCACTGTCCGAACCGGGGCTGGGGGCTGCACTCCTCCCCATGAGCTGAGTGGGGAGGCCACGGCAGGGCTGGCGGGGGCGGGGGGCTTCCCTGGCACTCGGTGTGGTCACCACAGAGGAATGTGGCCGATCGGGCTGGACGCGAGGGACAGCCCAGCTGGCCAGGGGCTGGAGTCCAGAGGCTAAAGCGCAGTGGGGAGGCAGCTCCCAGGGGCCAGGGGCTGGGCCCAGTGCGGCCCCTCGTGGAAGGGGGTCTCGGGGGGTCCTCAGCCTCTGGCCTCAGAGGACAGGGAGCACTCCTGGGTGGGGAGGAGGACGTGCGGGCCCGGAGAGCGCCCCTCGCTGCACCGGGCTCCCCTCCCCATGGCTGGCCAAGGTGTGGACAGTCCAGCCACCCCTGGGACCTTCAGCCCAGTCACCTCGGGGCGGACTCTGGTCCCCAAGGGAAGGGAAACCGGCAGATGAGACTGGCGGGAGCTCACGCGGGGGCCCTGGCAAGGGCCGGGGCGGGGATCCCCTCTGAGCACCCCAGGCCGAGTCTCCCGCTGACCGGGCAGGGTCGGAGTGCTGGGACAGGCCAGGCCGTGGGTAGCGACCACGGTCTGCGGGTCACCTGTGGCACGGGCACCTACCGGCGGGCGGTGGACACAGCTGGCCCATCGAGACACGCAAGGCAGGTGGTGCCTGGAAGTAGGAGGAAGGGGGAGGCCCCCTGAGGGGGGATTCTGGTGATGGCGTGTCTTGAGACTGGCGAGCGCTGCTGGACAGTGCTGGACTTTAAGGGCTCCTCTCGCAGGGCGCGAATTCCGCCTCAGTTTATGTGTAACAGGAGGATTTATGACCCTTTCTGCTGGGAAGGGAAAAAATACACCCTGTGGGGTTGGGCAAATCCCCACCTGCCCGCGTGTGAGGGTGGGGCGGGGTTGTGAGTACACGTGTGTGTGTGTGTGTGTGTGCGCATGTAGGTGCGTGTTTGTGTGTGTACACCTGGGGGGGTGCGAGTTCTGTCTCTGGAACTCTCCTGCTGGTGGAATCCGAGCCCAGACTCCGTCCGGGCCCGCCCTGAGCCCTCTGGCTGCAGACAGCTGGTCGACCCCCTCCTCCAAATCCAGGCTCAAAGGCTGGTGCTCTTGTCCCGGGGTGTGGGGAGGTGTCGGCCACCTGAAGCGGGGGGCTCCAGAAATGCCGCTCCAAGAGAAGGGGGCTGCCAGAGCTCATATGGGCAGTCTGGGGGCGCCCGGAGCCAGGCTGGGGGGTTGCCTGGTCAGATCTTCCCCGACTGTCTCTCCTGCCTCAGGACGGAGCCCGAGTTCCTCCCGTCCACCTGCCCCCACCCTGTATCCCGGGGGCTCCCAGCATCTCCCGGGGGTTCCAGCTGCTTGGTGACGAGGGTGGGGGTTAGGGGGGAGGCTGGCACAGCCCGGGCAGGGATTGGAGGTGCCGTGGCCTCCAGGCCAGCTCAGCTGCCGCCCTGAGCTCAGGCGGGGATGAGCAGGAGGAGCCCCGGGGCCCAGCTCCCCAGGGATGCTGGCTAGAGATCAATCCCAGGAGGAGAAGTGGGGGCGATGCCAGGAATCAGCCCCCGCCCTCACTCCCCCCCACCCCCAGGGTTTCCCCATCCCCGAAGCCCCCAGCCAGCCTTTTCAGCAGCAGGAAGTGAGTAAATCACCTCTGGAGGCCGCTGGCGACAGTCGCGGCCGGAGACACAGTCCGGAAGCGTGAGCAGGCCGGAGGGCAGGGCTCCTTCCTGCCCAGCTCGGGAGCTGGACGGCCATCAGCCCCGCCGCACCCCTCCCCGGGCACCCCCCAGGCCCCAGCACGGAGGGGAGACCACCCGGAGCAGCAGCACCCGGAAACCTCGGGACACTAAACACCAACAGATGTGCCTGCGGGCTGCGGTCCCGGTCACGCCGTGTCACGCCTGCGACCTCAGCTGAGTTCAGGGCCCTCTTGGTGCCAACAGCGGGCACCCACGGAGCCCGGATAACGCGGAACTTTGTGCCCTTGGACTCTGGACTCAACGACCCTCTGCCTGCTGTCCCCAGCCTCCAGTGACCCAAGATCACACCCACCCACCCACGAGCCACACCCTGCCACACCCGCCTCCTCATCGCCACCCTCCAGATCTCAGGGGGCTGCTCCTCCCAGACGGGAGGATAAAGTGAGCCCCCATAGCCATGTCACCGACTCTGCGCCAGGCTGCTTGCACTCGGGGTGCCCCAGAGGGGGGTGGGTGAGAGCCCTCCCCACCCAAGGGACCCAGCCCCGGCAGCCGACCTCCACTGCCCAACCACGGCCATGCTCCAGACGCTTTCCAGACATTATAAGACACTTCCTACCCATTTTCCATAATGACCACACCATATTTGATGGAGTTCAGACAGTAGGCAACAAATCATACATATATGATATATAGATATATATATATATCTCAGAGAGCCCAGCAAGCTATCGAGAGTATCCTGCCCGCACGGGCAGAGCCTGGCAAGCTCCCCATGGTGTATTCCATATGCCAAAAACAGTAACAATAACAGGTCTCATTCCCCTGACCCTGAAAGAGCCTCCAATCGTTGGGAAAGATGAGCCCTAAAATCTCAGGGCTGGGAGGAACAGAGACGTTACTGGTGCCCGCTTGCGTAAAATCGACGAACACCGGGATGACAGTGACACAGCGAACAGCGGGCAGAGCGGCAGAAGCGCGCTCCTCGGTGGAGTCGGTTCTTTCTCTCTACTTGCCTTAGTGCTGGGCTGGGGGCAGCCTGGGGGTGGACCGGGCCAGGGCGAGCTGCCCCCACGTGGGGGGCGGCTTCAAGGCAGGGCATCAGGGCTCACCAGAGGGGTACCAGCCTCGGCCCCCGTGCCCAGGGCGCAGGGCGGGGCAGAGGGGATCGCGAGCACCAGGTCTGCCTTCTGGGGCGGCCTGACGGAGAGCGCCCGGGGTCACCAGCTAACGCTCGGCACCTCCTGCACACCGGAAGGAAAAGGCACCCCCAGGAAGGGCCAAGAAGCCTGGCCTCCCACTCAGAGAGAATGTCCCAGAACACCCGGGGAGGCGGGCACGCTCATAAGTCTGTCAGCTGCCGTGGTGTTTCTCGGGTCTTCACGTCCCCCCAGGACCCGGGGTCTGGCGGCTCTCCCTGGAGACGTCATCCTGGGGCGTCCTCCACGGGCTGGGTCCCTACCACGGGGACCTCATGGTCCAGGGGCCCCAGGGGGAGCGTTTCCGGTGAGGCAGGGGACAGGGTGGCTGAGTGCAGAGAGAGGACACGACCGTGCCCAGGCACCTCAGCAGACACGGGTGCGAGTCCAGCACCTAAAACCTGCAGGGGCCCAGGAGCCCCGACTCTTCTGTCCACCAGCAGCGGCAGTGAGGGGACGGGCCACCGGGCCAGAGAAACGGGGTGGGCGAGGCTGGGCTGAAGGACGGGCGCCCGCCGACCACACGGAGGAAGTGTAGGGAAGGGGCCCATCGAGGCAGCGGGAGTAACTGCCTTGGTCCTTCTCTGAGTGCGGCTGAGCTGGTTGGATGGGGGGTGGGGCGGGGCATCCTGGGGGCTGCGGGTCCCCTCGGGGGCCCCAGCTGGACAGGAGGGAGTGACAGGAGAGCAGTGACCAGAGGCTCCCTCAGGGCAGGCTTGACCAAAGCTTCTCACTGCAAACATGAAATACAAAAGATGCAGAGTCCAGACACCAGTGCAGGGGAGGGGGTTTGCCGGCCCAGGTTGGATTCCCGGAGTCCCACAGGGCCCCCTGAGTCTGCCGGGAGTGATCCCTGAGCACAGAGCCAGGAGTAAGCCCCGGACACCCCTGCGTGTGCCCCCCCCAGCCCCCAAAGGATGCACCAATCCAGTGACAATTTTAGGTTCTTGTAAATTCTCTGGGCTGGAGCCATAGCACAGCAGGTAGGGTGTTTGCCCTGCATGAGGCTGACCCGGGTTCAATTCCTCCGCCCCTCTCGGAGAGCCCGGCAAGCTACGGAGAGTATCCCACCCGCACGGCAGAGCCTGGCAAACTCCCCGTGGTGTATTCGATATGCCAAAAACAGTAACAAGTCTCACAATGGAGACGTTACTGGTGCCTGCTGGAGCAAATCAATGAACAACAGGACAGTGCTACAGTGCTACGTAGTTTCAGATCTATATAAAAGCTCACATCAGGAGAGTGACCGTGACAGTGAACTCTCTAAGCGCTTCTTTTGCAGTGGATTCCCAGTCAGACCCGGACCCTGGCAGGCTGCTGGCTCCAGGGCTCCATCTCCTCCCTGCACGGGAAACTAATCATTCACCATGTACAGCCCAGTGACTCACCCGCAGCGAGGAGGGAGGGGGATACGGTAAGTGGATGGAGGGATGTGAGATGAGTGTGTGAGTGCATGGAGAGGTGAAAGACGGAGGGATGAAAGGAGGGAGCGGGAGGATGGCCCAGGGGTGATGGGGGGGTGATGGGAGGATGAGGGGGAGGAAGGAGGCTGAATGGAGGAAGGGACTGAGCGAGAGATGGGAAACAGGAATGGAGGGGAAGATGAGTGGAGGGACGGCGGGCGGGAGGGTAAACGGGCGGATGAAATTCTCTGAGCCATGTGTGCCCCCAGGGGTCATCCAGCGCCCAGGGCAAGCCAGGGGTCCCCCGCGAGGACACGGGGCCACCTGCTCGGTGTCCTTGGGCCTGGAATCCTGCTCTCCACTGTCCTGCTTGGCGGAAGGGGCCAGTGCCAGGGGCAGGGGCTGAGCTCATGGGCCAGGGAGGCCAGGACAGCGCATGGTCAGCCCAGGACCAGCACTGCCCCTCGCCCACCCTGAGTCGCCCCTTTCCCGGCCCGGGAGGGGAGACCGTTGCCCCACTGTCCCCTGGGGGGTCCTGAATCCTGGCTGCAGCGGGACAGTGCGTTCCTGGAGCTCCCTCCCGCCGGCCTGCACTTGACTTCTAGCAAATGCAAACAGCCCAGCCGGGGCGGGCAGCGCGGGGCAGAGCCAGGCGGGCGGGCTGGGGGTGGAGGGAGCGGGTGACGTCACGGCCCAGCCCTTGAAAGATGAGCCGTCCCGCGCCCGCGCCCACTCTGCCCTGGGCCCGGGGCTCCAGCAGCCGCCCGCCGGGAGCGACGGACCAGGTGGGTGCCCAGGGCCCGGGAGAGGCGCGGGGGGCGTTGCCGAGGGACAGGCGGAGGACAGGTGTTGACTCCCGGGCTGGGCAGGAAAGTTTCCTGGGGTCCAGGGAAAGGCTCTGGGGCACAGCCGGCCTCGTCCCTCAGCATGGCCCGTGAGGGAAGCCGCCCTGGCCCCGCCTGTGGGTGCAACCGCACTCCCGAGGGTGAGTCCGAGGTGGGTGGGATCTGCCGGGGGCTGGGGTTCGAGGGACAGAGCCGTGAGGGGCGGGTGGGCTGCGCCCACCCTTCATGCTGTTTGACTCTGGAGGACTCATTAAACCTCTCTGAGCATCCACTCCTCTTCCCCGCCCTCTGCGGCTCCCTGGGGGATGGAGACTCCAGGGGTGGGCCATTCACTGACGTCCCCCCCACCCCCTCCTGGTGCCCGGCAGGTGCTGGGGTCGGGTGTGGGCTTTGGCAGCGGGCCCTGGCACACGGGTGCAGTCCGTGGGTGATAGTCAGGAGGGGATCCCTCTGCCCTGTCGTGAGAATGAGCTGGGGGGGGGCTTCAGCAACCAGAGTGCGGCCTCGTGGGGGCTCTGGGAGGAGCGAGGTGGGGGCAGGGTTCGGGGGACTGGGGGGGCCTGGCCCTCCGGGCAAGTCCCGGTGTGTCTCCCTGAGTCAGGCGGCACCTCTGCCAGGAAGCGGGAACCGGCCGGGGTGGGGCGCTGGGGCCCCCAGCCCTGCCAGCCGCACCCCCGACTCCTCTGGGAGGAAATTGCTCCCGAGGGCACAGTGTGAAGGACTTGGCTCCACGCGGACATGTGCGGGGCAGGTGGGAGCAGCCGGCGGAAGGGGGGCCGGGACCCCCGAAAGCCAGAGTCCCCCTCTGTGGGCTCAGGCGGAAGCGCCAGGCCTGCCCTGAGTTTACAGAGGCTCTGCCCGCGTGCCCTCCACGCCCATTGCGGTCCAGACGGGGAAACTGATCCTCCGAGCAAGCAGGGACACAGCCTGAGGCGCAGCCCGTGCCGATTGCCCGGAGTGACCTTCCGTCCCGCTGAGGCTCGGGCCCGGGCTCGTAAGGGGGACAGGTCCTGGCCGTCGACCAAGCCCAGCAGTGCTGGGAAGGCCTGGGGGGCAGGTGGAATTGGGGGGGTCTGGGCAGGGGGACGAGCAGGGGCGCTGCTGTGCCTCGTGCCTCTGCTCGCAGGGCCTGCGTCCAGACAGAGAGCGGGGGCTTCCGGGAGCACTCCTCTCCCGCGCCACGGTCAGAGGGAGGAGGCGGCATGGGGGCAAGAGGGTGTGCTTTCTGGGCTCCAGTTCTTCGGAGTGAGGGCAGGACTCTGCTTTTCCTGCCCTGGAAGCTGTGGCTGGTGTTCAGGGGCTCTGGGAAGGAAGGAAGGAAGGAAGGAAGGAAGGAAGGAAGGAAGGAAGGAAGGAAGGAAGGAAGGAAGGAAGGAAGGAAGGAAGGAAGGAAGGAAGGGGAGGAGGGAGGGGAGGAGGGAGGGGAGGAGGTAGGGAAGGAAGGAGGGAAGGAAGGAAGGAGGGAGGAAAGGTGGGAGGGGAGGAGGGAGGGAAGGAGGGAGGGAAGGAAGGAGGGAAGGAAGGTGAGAGGGAGGAAAGGTGGGAGGGGAGGAGGGAGGGAAGGAGGGAGGGAAGGAAGGAGGGAAGGAAGGAGGGAGGGAAGGAGGGAAGGAAGGAGGGAGGGAAGGAGGGAGGGGAGGAGGGAGGGGAAGAGGGAAGGGAGGAGGGAAGGAAGGAACATGGATGGTGACTAGAAGGTAGGATGTATGTATGGGTGTATGTACGTATGTATGTATGTATGTATGTATGTATGTATGTATGTGTGGATGGATGGATGGATGGATGGATGGATGGATGGATGGATGGATGGACGGCAGAGGAAAGAATAGATGGGTGGGTGGGAGGGTGGGCGGAAGAGTGGGCGGGTGGACAGGTGCGTGACGGTTGTTGGGCAGAAGGGTGACTGTGGATGGGTGGATGGTGGGAGGAAGGATGACGAGTGGCTGGTGAGGGCGGGAGGCCCGCATGGGTGGACGGAAGAGTGGGTGGAAGACGGCTGGGTGGAAGTACTAACACTGGCCACGTTAGAAGCCCTGGACAGTCCACGCTCCTGAGAGGCTGCGCAGGGAGGGCTGACTGCAGCCCCACCCCCGGCACATGGAAGGCTGGAGGCAGTGAGACCCCCGGGGCCAGGCGGGGGAGCAGAGACGCCCGGGAGGCAGCGGGGCCTTGGGGAAGTGAGACCCCTGCGTGGTGCTGCCCGGTCACCAGCTGCTTCGCGCTTTTGTGCAAACCCTCAGACGGCGCGTCGGGCACTGAGCCCTGCTGGGGGCTGGGGGCTGGGCACTCCCAGGGCCATGATGCAGCCCACGGCATGTGGGAGACGCTGACGGGGGGGGGGGGGGATGCCCGGGTGGGGCGCAGAGAGGGGGAATTTCTGGGCCCACAACTGCTCTTTAAAAATTGCATCTGGAGCTGGAGCGATAGGAGAGTGGGGAGGGCGTTTGCTTTGCATGCAGCTGACGTGGGTTCGATTCCCAGAATCTCATATGGTCCCCTGAGCACCGCCAGGGGTAATTCCTGAGTGCAGAGCCAGGAGTAACCCCTGAGCATCGCCGGGTGTGACCCAAAAAGCAAAAACAGCGTCTGGCTTTCCCAGGGCACAGGGGTCCCCAGGTCCTGGGTCAATCAGAGCGTCCCTGCACCCCTAATCCAGGGCCTCTGGCCCCAAGGGGACCCGGCTCCGAGCACCTGTTTCAGAGAGACAGAGCTGGCCCTACGCCGGAACGGAAGGCCCGTCTGCTTGGCGCGGGGCCCTCCGCGTCTGCGCCCGGGGCCTCGGCCATCCCTGGCTGGGGACCACGTCGGCCAAGTCGGGTCTGGGTTCTCCGAGTCCCAAGGCCACCGCGCCTGAACCAGCACCCCGTCTTCCAGAACAGTCCCGCGAGTCTGTGGCACCCCGAGGTGTCGTGACTGGCAGAGGCCAGACGCCCCCTAGGGCCCGTCAGCACACAGAGGCCCGGGGCCAGCCTGAGTTCAGATCATCCCTGCTCCCGGCCTTGCCCCCTCGGGCTTCTCAGCTGTGTGTGGGGGTGTTCGTGACGTCCCTCCCGCGGGCAGGGCTGAGCTGGGGGCAGGCTCCCTCGGGGGGTCCCAGGAAAGGGACCAGGCGGCGTGTTCTGGGGCCAAGGGTCTGCAAGGCGCTGTGTGGGATGGCAGGGGGACCCTGAGGCGTGGGGGTCCCAGAGAGCGGGCGCTGCCCCGTGAGCCCGCCGTGTGCCCGGTCCTGCCTCCAGGACACTTGGCCCTTTGCATTGATTCCTGACCTCGGGGTCCAGTGGGCGGGGCAGGGCAGGAGCTGACCACACTCTCTGGGGGGCCGTGGGCCGGCAGCTCTGACTCTGAGGCCTCAAGCCTGTGTGTGACTCTGTCTCTGAGGGGTCTCGGGCCTGTGACTGTCTCTGGGGGGTCTCGGGCCTGTGACTGTCTCTGGGGGGTCTCGGGCCTGTGACTGTCTCTGGGGGGGTCTCTGAGGGGTCTCGGGCCTGTGACTGCCTCTGGGGGGGTCTCTGAGGGGTCTCGGGCCTGTGACTGTCTCTGGGGGTCTGGCGGCAGCTCCCCTGAGGGGTCTCCAGCAGGGGCGTGCCCAGCGGGGCGGAGAGCAGCCCGAGGCCGCCCTCTGCTGGAGCAGCCGCAGGGTTCTGGGGTCTGCTGCCGATGCGGGTTTGATTTGGGGGAACTCTCTAGGCGTGCTCAGGGGACTCGGTGCGGGGGGGCCCCCCACATGGCAGTCAGCCGGGCGGCAGCTCCGTGCCCAGGCCCAGAGACACTGTGGTCAGCCTGCCCACCCCGGGCCACCCGGGCCACCCTCAGCGCTGGTGGGACAGGACTGAGCCGCACGCTGGGCGTCTCCCGGCTCCTCTGGTTGTCACTGCGCCCTTTTAGCCCAGACATTGTCCCCACCTCTCCTGCGGCTTCTCACACGAACACACACATATACACTCACTGAAACACACACTAATACACCCACTGACACACATACACATACATACACGCACATATTCACGCTCACACATAATCACATACACATATACACGCACTGAAGCGCACATACGAGCACACACATGCATATACATACACTCACACATCACACACACACTTTCACATACAGCCACATACATATATATTCACTGACACATATGTACACACATTGACACATAGGTGTATGTACACACATAGGGACTCACACTCACATACACTCACTGACACATATGTACACACATTTATGTACACTTGCAGACATATAGGTCACATACATGCACACACACCCGCTGACATGTAGGTCACAGACACACTCACATACACTCGCTGACACGTAGGTGTACACACACACTCGCTGACACATAGGTCACAGGCACACCTGCACACATGCACACACACATATACTCGCCGACACAAGTGCACACACACACACAGCAGTGAGCAGAGGAGTAGAAGCAGCGGCTGGGTGGGGGCGTCAGGCATGACTAGGGGGCCCCCGCTGAGTGTCCTGGGCTCTAGGGAGGGGGCTGTTCTCCGGGGTCTGCAGGGCCGGGGGCCCGGGGAAGACTCAGACTTCCCAGCTGGGGGAGCATACACGCACTTTCTCTGTCCCTGTCCCTGTGCCCGAGTGGGAGAGGAATGCAGAGGCTGGGCCGGGCTGTGCACACACTCACACACACACACATATACACATACACATACACAAACTTATACACATATACATGCACAAACATACACACACATAAATATACACTAATATACACACATACACAAACATAAACATATATACACAATACACATACATACATAACACAAACGTACACACATACACACAAACGTACACACACATATACACACACACATACACATACATACACACATACACACACACACACACACACACACGCGCGCGCGCGCCTCTGCTACCCAGGACTCTGGCCCTGGCCCTTGCGGCTTCTGCTGCCTGCGGGGACATCTCAGGGGGGTTTTCTGGCTTGTTCCTGACCCCAGCTCAGAGCGGTCGCGAGGGAGAGCAGGAGCCGTGGAAGCCAGAGCGCCTCCTGCCTTTTACTCCTCCTGTGCTGGCCCCGGGGCCGCGTCTAGTGTGGCTAATTGCCAGGAGCAAGCCCAGGGCGCCCACACGCGAAAGTGGCTTTTGGACTCAGGTCATAGGTGTTTTGTGCAGTGCTGGGCCCCAGACTCGGGTCTCACTTCCTGCCTGAGACCGAGACTCCAGCCCCCCCGAGACCCCAGGCAGCGCGTTCCCCAGCCCCACTTGGCAAATCAGCCTTGGAGACGGAGTGAGATGCCGTGACCTAAGGACCCCGTAACCCGCCCTGCTAGCTCCCCGTAACCCACCCCTGCTAGCACCCCGTAACCCACCCCTGCTAGCACCCCGTAACCCGCCCTGCTAGCACCCCGTAACCCGCCCTGCTAGCACCCCGTAACCCGCCCCGCTAGCACCCCGTAACCCGCCCTGCTAGCACCCCGTAACCCACCCTGCTAGCGCCCCGTAACCCGCCCTGCTAGCACCCCATCACCCGCCCTGCTAGCACCCCATCACCCGCCCCGCTAGCACCCCGTAACCCGCCCTGCTAGAATCCACAGCAGCTTATTTAAATATCCCATCACAGAGGCAAGGCGACGCTCGTTCTTTCTAGAAAATGCAGGTGCAGCTGCAGAGAAGAAAATAGAAAAGTAGCGGGCGGTGGAAACAGCCCCTTCCCCCCCCCCCCGTGGGGTCCCAGCTGCTCCCCTTCTCCCTAGACCCGGGACTCAGGAACATCCTTTCTGGGACTTGACCTTCCTTGTTATTCTTACCTATTTCCCCACATAACGGCCCCACCCTGTGTTTGGGTCTCTGGTTTTGTTTTGTTTTGTTTTTTAAGTCTTACACAATGGCCTCACCCCACCTTTTTAGGAAAAAAACGGGGGGCACAGACTCTGCCCCGCGCAGGCAGTGGTGACGCCCCTCCCTCGCACGCACGGAGCCCTTAAGGCTTTGGGTGATGGACACGATCACCAAGCAAAATGGAAAAGCACATTTTTTTATTTTCCAAGATTAGCTGCTTCCCCCAGTGATCTCCAAATTGGGTTTCGTGGTGGCGGGGCCGGGAGCGACTCAGCTGCTGGCTCGGAGAAGACATCCGGTTGGAGCAGGCTCCGCTCTGCGCGCGGGAAACCACATTACTTTTATGATGCCTTGGGGCTCCCTGGCGTCCTGGCTGCGAGGTCCAGGCCCAGCCCTGCCCTGGAGACAGGGCCAGGCACCTCTCTCCAGCTGAGAGCAATTTCCACTCTGCTCCCAGGCTGGCAGAGGCAGAGGCCAAACCCATTTTACGGAGGAGGAAACTGAGGCTGGGAGTGGTGGAGGGGTCCGCTGACGAGCAGAGGCACGCCGGGGCGGGCTGGCGGGTGCTGCCCCGTTTCCCTGGAGGCGTCTGAGCAGAGCGCGGGCCCAGGAGCTTCTTGGCCTCGATCCAGGCCTGCCTCACCCTGGCCGGGAGCTGGTGGGGCTCCAGGAGCCTTTTCCTGATCCCCAACCCTGATGCGCCGGGATGAGGCAAGCGGGTGAGAAATGCTCCATCCCGGCTCAGAAATGGGGGGTGCTGCCCTGCTCAGGCCCCGGGGATGCTGAGCCCAGAGCCCCGCCCCCACCCAGCAGGCGGCAAAGGCCTCAGGGCTCTGTGGGCAGAGACCCCCGCGTCCCGTGCCCCAAGCGGGATGCACGGCTCGAAGGGGAGGGCTAGTGTCCCAGCGGAATTCCTGGCCCACCCCGAAATCAAACGGTGCTTCCTGCAGTGGCCCCCTCCCACTGCGAGGGAGAAACTGGGGCCAGATGGAGGCCGTGTCCGGCGGGCGGGTGGGAATCTTGGCGGTGCAGACCCGCAGGCAGCTCTCTGCAGGAGCAGGTCTGCATGCAAACACACACACACACACACACACACACACACACACACACACACACACACACACACACACACACACCCCTGCCACCCAGGACTGCTCTGCTTGCGTCTGTGTGCACACGTAGGCATGTGTGTGAGTGCGTGCCTTTGCACGTGTGAGTGAGCATGACCGTGCGTGCAAGCAGTGAGCAAACAGCGTGCCAAGTCCGTGTCTATTTGAGTTGGGGGCCACGCCCTGCAGTGCTCCGGGCTGCTTCCTGCCTCGGGATCACTCAGGAGCCCCTGCCTGGTGCCCACACGTTGAGCAAGGGCTGCGCTCCTGTTCTGTCCAGCTAGCCCCGGACTGTCCGTTTTTAAAAGGCCCAGCAGAGCTGGGGGGGGGAGGGGGGCATCGGTCCTGCTGGTCCCAGGGCACGGAGGAAGCTCCCTGTCGCGTCCTGGAACAGAACCTCTGTCCCACAGAGGCTCAGGGAATTGTCTGCTCGGAGGCGCCTGCAGGGGTCAGGGTAGAGAGGGCCCAGTCGCCTGTTCCTGCTGGTGACATTTTAGATGGACTGGTTTTAACCTGTGCTATTTAAAAAATTTTTTTAATTAAAAAAATTTTTTTTTAAATTTTATTGAATCACCGTGAGATAGTTACGAGCTTTCATGTTTGGGTTACAATCTCACAATGATCACACCCCCATCCCTCCTCCAGTGCACACTCCCCACCACCAATATCCCGTAACCCGTGCTATTAAAATTCATTTAGTTGTTTCTCTTCCATTTGCTAACGTGGCAATGAACAGATAGAAAAGTTGTTTATTTTGTGGCTCACGCGATGCTTTGCTGACATCACACTGCCTTGGGCTGTGGGGAGCACTAAGTAGCTGGATGATAAACAACTCTAAAACTCTAAGCCCTTGCTTCCTAAAAGGTGTGCGTGGGTGTGGGTGGGGAGGGGCGTTATAACAACACGTGGGGTCCCCTAACTGACTATGGGGGCTAACAATATGATTTTGTTTGGGGGGGCCACACTTGGTGATACTCAGGCCTCGCTCCTAGCTCTGTGCTCAGCGGTCACCCCGGGTGGGGCTCAGGGCACCCTAGGCTGGATCAGGGATCAAACCGGGGTCCACTGCAGGTGCTTGGCTTGCTCCCTGCACTGACTCCAATAATAGCGGATTTCTGAACAAGCACTGTAGCACTGTAGCACTATTGTCCCCTTGTTCATCGATTTGCTCGAGCGGGCACCAGTAACGTCTCCATTGTGAGACTTGTTGTTACTGTTTCTGGCATATTGAATATGCCACAGGGAACTTGCCAGGCTCTGCCGTGTGGGCGGGATACTCTCGGTAGCTTGCCGGTCTCTCCGAGAGGGGCGGAGGAATCGAACTCAGGTTGGCCGCGTGCAAGGCAAACGCCCTACCCACTGTGCTATCACTCCAGCCCAGGAGAAAATAAGCTCTTTAAAAATATCATTTCTTATAAAATTAATATTTCTTTCCTTAGGGTTTAGTACTGTAGCACTGTAGCACTGTTGTCCCATTGTTCAAGCAGGCGCCAGTAACGTCTCCATTGTGAGACTTATTGTTACTGTTTTTGGCATTTCGAATACGCCACGGGGAGCTTGCCAGGCTCTGCCGGGCAGGCGGCAGGCAACAAGCAACCACTGAAAATCAGTTCCAAAGTCACTGCAAAATGAATCTGAGGTCTTCCTCACCAGCTCTGCACTTCCTCAGCGAAAAGGGTCGCGAGCAGGAAAGGCGCAGCCCTGTGCCAAGCAAGCGAGGCCCGAGCGGGCAGTGGCAGGAAACCCTGGCGAGCCCAGGGCTGGAGCCACAGGACGCAGCCCCAGCCAGCAGCACGTGTGGAGGTCCTTTGGACCTGCAGTGGGGAGGGAGAGAGAAACGAAATGGCCTGAAGGTGACGAGAGCACTGGAACACGGCCCGCGGGGAGCTGAGCCTGCAAGAACAGAGCAGGTTGGAACCCCCTGCCTTAGACACGCGTCCTGCAGTATTTTTTTTTATTTTTATTTTATCACCATGTGGAAAGTTACAAAGTTCTCAGGTTTATGTCTCAGTTATACAATATTCAAACACCATTCCTTCACCAGTGCCCATATTCCACCACCAAAATCCCCAGTATACCCCCCGCCCACGCCCCCCACCCCCAACTGTATAACTGATGAATTTCACTTCATTTTCTCTTTACCTTGATTATGTTCCATATTTCAACACAAAACTCACTATTGCTGTTGGAGTTTCCCCCCAAAAAAGACAGACCTACTAAGGAAGCATTTGATAATTAGTTTTCCATTAAAAGATTGTATGTTTTCAGGTTTTAGAAAAGGTCGAGCGGCCGCGTTAGGGGCCGCGCAGTTCGGATGTGTCCCAGTCCCGCAAGCCGGAGCCGTGTTAGTTGCTGCTCAGTGTTGCCGGGGCTCCATCTGGAGAAGGTGTGGTGGCTGCACCTCCTCCGTCCAGATCCCCGGTGTTGCTGGCCCCGTTTCGGGTCCGGAGCATTCTCCGGCCGCGTTGCTCACCAGAATGCCTGCGTCCTGCAGTATTGACGGGAGCAATAACGGCCAGGGAGGATCTGTTCCTATCACTCGGGGGGTGGGGGGAATCTGGTGAGGCAGTGGGTCGCCGTTTGTCTTGGAGGCTTGATCTCTCTCTCCTCCTTTGAGGACGCCAGCCCCTCTGCCCTGGTCTACCCTCTTTGCTGCCGCACTTCCTTCCTGGGCTGCGGACCTCCCGGGTGGGGGGGGTGGGGGGGGAAGAAAGGCCAGCAGGTAAGGTGCTTGTCTGCCTTGCATTGGCAGACCCCGGTTCCACCCCACCTCCAACCCCGCTGAGCCCTGCTAGAGTGATTATTTTTTCTCCCAGGGGTGCTCGGGGTGCCTGTGCCTTGCCGCACGGAGAGACGCGAATCTTTCCACCTTCGTGAGCGTCTCCCAAAGCAAACGATCCAGGGCTGTGGGTTCGAGTCCCAGCCTCCACCTGCCTCTACTGGCAGCTCGGTAGCGCCGGGAGGGTGAGGCAGTGCTGGGAAGCGTGTGTGGGGCAGAGCTCAGACTCAATTGCCATCGGGACGCGGCTGCTTGACCGAGAAGCCAAGCTCAGCTGGACAAAACCAAGGCCCGTCCGTCCCGGGTGACAGCCCCGGAGTGCAGGCGGACGGACTGTGGGGCCCTGCGACCCCGGGACCCTCTGTGTCTCCAACTGGGAACGCCCGGGTGCCTCCTCCCCGGCAGACAGCGTGGAAGAAGCCTCAGCCCTCTGACTCCCTCCCAGAGAAGGAATTGGCAGCTGCCGGAGCTCTGGAATTCTGACGGTGGCGCCCCGGATTCCAGGGGGTGCTGCCTCCTGGGTTTAGGCTGCGGGCAGTGGTCACATGACCGGGCGAGGTTCAGAGCTGCTGGGGGCCCCGACACACCTCACCCGGGCAGCTTGCTCAGACAGAGTCACGGGCCCCGTGCAGGGGCTGCGGGGCAGAGGGGGTGATGCGGCCAGGAGGGCAGCGTGCCCAGACCTGCTCTGCTGGCGGGCGCCTCTGCTCTCCCGGCCAACCCCCGTCCTCCTCGGGGGCGAGACCGTGCAAAGGCTTCAGAACGTTCTTTTTTTCTTCTTCTTTTTTTTTTTTTTTTTTTTTTTGTTTTTGGGTCACACCTGGCGATGCACAGGGGTTACTCCTGGCTCTTCACTCAGGAATTACCCCTGGCGGTGCTCAGGGGACCATATGGGATGCTGGGATTCGAACCCGGGTCGGCCACGTGCAAGGCAAACGCCCTACCCGCTGTGCTATCGCTCCAGCCCCTCTTCTTCTTCTTTTTGGGTCACACCCATTGATGCTCAGGGGTTACTCCTGGCTCTGCACTCAGGAATTACTCCGCTGGGAATTGAACCCGGGTTGGCGGCATGCCAGGCAAACGCCCTACCTGTGGTCTATTGCTCCAGCCCCCCTAGAATGTTCTTTTACTTGGGTTGGGTTGGGTTGGGTTTCTGCTTTGGGGCCACACCCGGCGATGCTCAGGGCTTACGCCCGGCTCTGCACTCAGGGGTCACTCCGGGGACCGTATGGGGTGCCGGAGACTGTACCCCGGCCAGCCCCGTGCACGACCAGGGCCTTCTCCATTGTCCTAACGCTCCAGCCCCAGATGCCATTTTGCCCATAGTTCTCCCAGGAAGAAAACTTTTGGCCTTAATCCTAGGCCATACCCGGACTTCAATAAACGCCGGGGGGTGGAGCAAGACTGCACGCAGACGAGGACCCTTTCACACACGCACCCTCACCACCTCTTTGCCATTGGG
The DNA here is from genome assembly GCF_027595985.1 of Sorex araneus. NCBI lineage: Eukaryota > Metazoa > Chordata > Mammalia > Eulipotyphla > Soricidae > Sorex > Sorex araneus. The sequence goes on along the minus strand of NC_073304.1, from coordinate 6,026,627 downwards.
TCTCAGGCTCCGTATGCTGGGAGATCAGGGAAGGCTTCTCAGAGGAGGTGGCATTGGTGACGGGGCGGGGGGTCTGGCGCGCGGATGTGACTTCATGGCCCGCTTATCCTGTGCTGGCGCTGGTCTGTGCTCTGCTGTGACAGCCCGCACTGAGACTCGCAGAGAGGAGCAGAGTTGAAGGGGAGGGCTGAGGGGGGTGGGGAGCTGAGGGTGGGGGAGGTTGGGGCCAAGGGTCCCTTCAGAGCGAAGGAAGGGCAGGCTTGGGGGAGCCTTTAGCCCTAGAAGTTTCCCGGCGCAGGAGAGAAGGAAGTTCCGGTCCCCACTTCAGAGCACCCAACCGGTGCAGAACCAAAGCGGACTGTTGGGTGCCCCCTGTGGTTGGCTCCCCTGCGCGTGCCGGTGGGGAAACCCCGCCAAGGGGCCTGGCGGCCACTGGCATGAAGTAGAGGGCTGCCGACTCCCCGGAAGGGCGGGCTCGAGGGGACCCCGGGTGTGGCTATACCGCGGCTGGCTGGGCGCACGGGATCCCGGCAGGGCAGTACCGCAACTGGGAGAGCCGGGACCCTGGGAGGACTATACCGCGGCGGGGCGCACGGGGACCCCAGCAGGGCTATACCGCGGCGGGGCGCGCAGGGACCCTGGGCAGGGCTGTACCGGGTGTGGGGACCTCGGGCAGGACTATACCGCGGCTGGGCGCGCGGGGACCCCGGGCAGGGCTGTACCGCGGCTGGGCGCGCCGGGACCCCGGGTGTGGGGACCCCGAGCAGGGCTGTACCGCGGTTGGGCGCGCAGGGACCCCGGGTGTGGGGACCCCGGGCGTGGCTGTACCGCGGCTGGGCGCTTGCGGACCCCGGGCAGGGCTGTACCGCGGTTGGGTGCGCGGGGACCCCCGGTGTGGCTATACCGCGGCTGGGTGCGCGGGGACCCCGGGCAGGGCTGTACCGCGCCTGGGCGCACCCCGGGCAGGGCTGCTATGGAAGGCTGGGCTGGGGCGTGGAGAGCGTTGGGGGGGTAAGATTTCCGACTCTGGGCCAAGGCTGCGCCTGGCGCGCCTGGCTCGGTGCCCTGGGAGACCCCCCATCTGATCTCTGCCCCTCTGGGTCCGCCTCTGCGATACGGGGGACTTCAAGAGGCTTCCCATCAGGCTCCCGGGTCCTGCGCCAGGAGGGGGGGCTAACGGACGGGGCGGGCTGTGCCTGTGGGCGCCTTTGGTCGGCCCCAGCTCTGTGACTGGTCCCCCCAGCACTGACAGGGACAGCCCCGGGGTTCTGCGCTAGGAAGAGCCCCAAAACCGAAGAGAAACGAGGACCCAGGTCTCACGGTGTTAGACGGGGGCTCCGGGCCGCGAGCAGGGCCCTCGGGGGAGGCCAGGGAGTGGCCCCAAGTCGTGACCTCTGTGGGGCTACTTTTCCGTGACCCCTTTTCCAGCTGTGGGTGGTGAGGGCGGGGGGCCAGCCGGGCTCTGGGGTGCGGCTCTGGCTGCTTCCCTCTTGCGGGCGCCCGGGCTCCTGGCACTCCGTGGACAGCCACGCGTGAACACGGCTGTACCAGACAGGAACAGGCGGGCCGGGTCTCACGCCGGGAATAGGTGGGCGGTGGGAAGCTGGTGCAGTGAAGGGCGGCAATGGTGGACAGGGTGGGGGTCATGCCGGCACCCCGAGTCCTCCTGGAGGGGCCGGGAGGGGCCAGGTGCTCAGGCCCCGCTGTGGGGAGCAAGTACCACCTCCGCGCGCAGCCACGGACGGGAAACCGGCCACCCCCCCTCCTGCAGCTCATAAATGGGGGTTCTTGAGAGCCCAAAATAGATCCCCGGCATCCCATAGGGTCCCCCAACACTCCTAGGAGTCATTCCCGAGTGCAGAGCCAGGAGTAACCCCTGAGCATCGCCGGGTGACCCAAAAAGCAAAAAAAAAAAAAGATTCCCTCAGAGGTGACAGGGACTCAGCCCAGACTCGCATGTGCTGTGACACGAGGGACAAGTATCTTTCAAGAGCGTTTCTCAGGCAGGATGGGGGGCTGTGAATCCTGATGCCAGGGGCCGTGTGGCTGGGCCCCAGCAGATGGGCCCTAGCACTGGAGCACTGTCATCCCGTTGCTCATCGATGTGCTCGAGCGGGCACCAGTAACGTCTCCATGTGAGACTTGTTGTTACTGTTTTTGGCATATCCAATACGCCACGGGTAGCTTGCCGGGCTCTCCGAGAGGGACGGAGGAATCGAACCCAGGTCAACCTCACGCAAGGCGAATGCCCTACCCATGGCGCTGTTGCTCCAGGCTATCTCCTGCTGGAGCAGGTGGGCCACCGCCCCCTTTCAGAGAACACGGCACCTGCTGCCCCTGAAGCCCACCTTCCTGAGTAAAGAAAGAGCACCCCCCCCCCCAGTCCATCTCAGCTACAGCTGCTGAGAGCAGCCGCTGGTCTCCAGGACATCTGGGCCCCGGGGAAGGCCAGCCTGGACCCCAGGGGCGCCCTGCGCGGTCACTGCAGGAGGGAGCGCCCCCCACGGGCCCTGACCCGCCCACCAGGTGCCGGGGGGCCCTGTCCGAGGGACCCTCTCCCGGGTCCTTCTTCAGCCCCTGCCCCCTCTGGGAGGACCCCGGGACTCAGCCCCCACCTCAGCTCTGCTCCAGGTGCTGGTGGGCCAGGGCTGGTCCCTGGGAAGTGGCCCCGCGTGCTGGCCAGTGTGACCACCTCCCAGCATGGACTTAGAGGGTCTCCGGGGCCCAAGGCGGGGGCAGCCTCGGGCTGGGGTCGGGCGAGTCTGCAGTGACGCCTGTGTGTGTACATATACACACACACACACAAAGGGATACACATACACAGGGACACACACAGGAACATACAAAGGGACATACACACAGGGACACTCACAGACACACACAGGAACATATAGAAATACACACAGGACACACACAGAGATACACACAGGGACACACACACAAAGGCACATACACAGGGACACACACAGGAACATAAAGGAACACACACAGGACACACACAGGGATACACACAGGGACACACACAGAGATACACACAGGGACACACACACAAAGGCACACTCACAGGGACACACACAGGAACATAAAGGAACACACACAGGACACACACAGGGACACACACAGAGATACACACAGGGACACACACACAAAGGCACACTCACAGGGACACACGCAGGAACATAAAGGAACACACACAGGACACACACAGGAACACACACAGAGATACACACACACAAGGACACACACACAAGGACATATACACAGGGACACACAGGAACACACACAGGGACACGCACACAGGGACACACACACACGGACATACTGTACCGTGAACACGCACTGCATACGTGTGCAGCTTCCACATGCCTGTGACACTTGAGTACATATGTAGCGCATGCTGCTCCCTGTCCTGCCCGGACACTCTCCTTCCTGCCGCCCCTCGCACAGGGGGTTCAGCCCCTCGGCCCCCTTCCCCCAGCGTCCTGTGGCGCGGGAGGGTCCCGTCGTCCCTGGCAAGCACAGAGGCGGCGGCTGTGGTCCCGGCCCCCCAACCGTCTCTTCTCGTCCTCAGAGCACCATGCCCCGAGCACCCATGTTCCCCACCTGGAAGCTGCCGGTGTTCCTGCTGGCCCTTGACGACCCGCTGCCCACCATGGCCGCCCCGGGGTGAGTCCATGCCGGGTCCGAGCCCGAGCCCGGGGGGGCCTCTCGGGGCTGGACAGAGGGAGGGGGCCGCTCCGTGGGTCGGGAGGTGGGGGCAGGAGCACTCGGGGTCCCGGGGGGCTTCTCCAGACGGGGTGGGCCGGGGCGGCGGGGGATGGCCAGCGGGCTCGGGAGGGGCCGGGGAGGGTGAGTGTGTCACGCACCGCCCAGGAGGTCCAGAGTCCAGGATCCGCGATAGGCGGTGCCGGTGCCAGGTGCCGGCCGGGCCACGGACACGCCCACACAGCAGCGGGCACGCGGGAGGCCCCTGGCCCTGTGTGAGCCGCAGGGCTCCCCAACAGTGATCCACCCTGGGCTCCCCAACAGTGCTCCACCCTGGGCTCCCCAGCAGTGCTCCACCCTGGGCTCCCCACAGTGCTCCACCCTGGGCTCCCCAGCAGTGCTCCACCCCAGGCTCCCCGCAGTGCTCCACCCTGGGCTCCCCAACAGTGCTCCAACCCAGGCTCCCCAGCAATGCTCCACCCTGGGCTCCTTAGCAGTGCCCCACCCCAGGCTCCCCAGCAGTGCTCCACCCCAGGCTCCTTAGCAGTGCTCCACCCTGGGCTCCCCAGCAGTGCTCGGCCCCGGGCTCCCCCAGCAGTGCTCGGCCCCGGGGCTCCCGCAGGCCAAGCCGGTGACCACCGCCTCTTTCCGCTCTCTCCGCGCAGCGACCTGCTCAACCTCACCACGCAGGTCCCGGCGCCGGCCCTCAACGGGACGCCGGGCCCGGACGGCGAGTGCCCGGTGCCGGCGTGGCTGAGTGGCTTCAACACCATGCAGGCGCCCTTCCTGTGGGTGCTGTTCGTGCTGGCCGCGCTGGAGAACGTGGTGGTGCTGGGCGTGTTCGGGCTGCACCCGAGCCGCTGCACGGTGGCCGAGGTGTACCTGGGCAGCCTGGCGGCGGCCGACCTGCTGCTGGCCTGCGGGCTGCCCTTCTGGGCCGTCACCATCGCCCGCCACTTCGACTGGCTGTTCGGGGAGGCGCTGTGCCGCCTGGTGGGCGCCGTGGTCTCCATGAACCTCTACAGCAGCATCTACTTCCTGATGCTGGTGAGCGTCGACCGCTACCTGGCGCTGGCCAAGACGCTGTCCCTGGGCCGCCTGCGGCGCGTGCGCGGCGCGCGGCGGCACAGCCTGGCCGTGTGGGGCTGCGCGCTGCTGCTCAGCGCGCCCACGCTGGCCTTCCGCACCCTGGAGCGCTACGCCGAGGAGGGCCACAACGTCACGGCCTGCGTCATCCGCTACCCCGGGCCCCCCGCGGCCTGGCCGGTGCTCACCAACGTGCTGCTCAACACGGTGGGCTTCCTGCTGCCGCTGGCCGTCATCGGCTTCTGCACGCTGCAGGTGCTCCGGGCGCTGCGCCACAACGACCTGCAGCGCTTCCAGGCGGCGCGGGCGGAGCGCAGGGCCACCTGGCTGGTGCTGGCCGTGCTGCTGCTCTTCGTGCTCTGCTGGCTGCCCTTCCAGGTCAGCACCTTCCTGGACACGCTGCTGCGCCTGCGCGTGCTGGCCGGCTGCCGCGCCGAGCTGCTGGTGGACGTGCTCACGCAGGTGTCCTCCTTCCTGGCCTACAGCAACAGCTGCCTCAACCCGCTGCTCTACGTGCTCGTGGGCCGGCGCTTCCGCCAGAAGCTGGGCGAGGTGGTGTGCGGGCGCTGCCGGCGCGCCCGGCCCGGCGCCCTCGACAGCTCCCTGGGCACGCTGCGGACCTCCATCTCCGTGGACCACCACGTCCACAAGCTGCCCGAGTTGGGGAGGAGCAGCCACTGAGCCGGCGCCGCTGACCGCACGCGGGGAAGGGGAGCGCGTCCCGGCCGACGTCGGGGACCCCGAGTGCCGGCCCCCAGTGGGCACGGCGGCAGGGCGCGAGCCCCACGCACAGCTGCGCACCCGGGACTTCTCATTCTCACTCGCCGCCGCCCCGAGGTCCTTCCTGGGAGCGGGGATGGGAGTGACCAAGCCGGCTGGTGTGGGGGGGTCCCACTCACTCCGACGGCGCTGCCCCTGGTGAGGGGATGTCAGACTCTGAGCACCCCCAGGGTGGGCCCAGGAACCCCGTAAGCCCACGGGGAGGCCCTGCTGGGGTGCAGCCCAGGGCCCGTGGGCAGTGGAGGGAAAAGGAACTTGCAGCGCCCCCTGGGGTGAAGCCCCTGACAGCCTGGGTGGAGCGCAATGTAAAAGGAGGGGGGGGCCTGCCCCTGCCTCAGTTTCCCCTCCGGCACAGGGGTCGGGTCAGGACGGGCAGAGAAGCAGACCTCGTGCGTGGACGGCGGCATTTTCTCAGGGAGAGCTCGGCTCCGTGCACGCAGGTGCAGGATTACACGCTGGGACACGCTCCTTGTCTCCGTCCTTCCTCCCGTCACGCCACTCCCGCATGCACGCACACATGTGCACACATGAGCATGCAGGCATTTACACGCACGCACAGACTTACGCATACGTGCATGTGCACGGAGCCCCCACATGCACACACACACGAGCGTGCATCTACTGACCTCACTCACATGTGTGCGTACACACGTGCATATACGGACGCAGCACACATGTGCGTGCACACACGTGCACATGCAGGCCCTGGGTGCTGGTCGCCCCTCCGACGTTTGAGCTGTGATGAAGCGGAGACGCTGACTGGCCTCACCCAGGGTGTCCCCTCCCCCTGGCCCCCAACGACTTGCCCCCAGCCCCAGCCTCCTGGCTGTGTCACCGCCCTCTGTGGCCCATTTGAGCAGGTCCAGTCAGGGCGACCCAAAGGCGTGAGGTACTTGGGTCCCGAGATGGGTCTCAGCTTTGATACTCAGGGTGACAAGGAGCCCCAAGACCCCAAAATCGTCTGGGGACAATTTGTTCCTCCTCTTTGGACACAGCGCAGCAGTCGTCCTGGTGGCCAGCAGGGTGCCTCCGGCCCCCAGGGAGGGACAGCACGGCCCAGGCGCCGGCGGCCGGCCAGGAGCTGTGGCTGGGAGGGCAGGTACGAGAAGCTCAAACACACCTGGAGCACCGCCGACACCTCTGAAAACGCCAGATGCTGAGCAGAACGGAGGTGGGTGGGGCGCCCGCAGAGCCTCTCCCCTGCAGCCTGGACTTTAGAACTCAAGGGTCTGAAAGCGCCCCCTCCCGGCTGCCATCCCTCCCTCACGGTCAGAACACACTCAGCAGGAGAAAGCAACTGGAGTAAGGACCAAGTGTGGGTCTTAGAGCGCCCCCTGGGGACGGGGAAGGGGGCTGCGGTTTGTAGAGGGGGGCAGGGTTGGGGGGGGGGGCAAGGGGTCTCCTAGGAGCAGAGAAGTGAGAGCCCCAGCCTGGACCCTGATCGGTGCGGGGTGCCCCGGGGTCTGCCGTGGACAGAGCGGAGCCGTGACCAGGAGCGGCTGTCCCGGACACACAGGAAGAAGCTTTGCTTGGCAGAGACGGGGCGACTGCTGCGCAGGAGGGTTCGAGCGTCTTTCCTGTCGGGGCAATAAAGGTCTGAGGACTGTCGTGTGACTCCTTCTCTGCTCACGACCGCCAGAGCCCGGAGCTTGGCTCGTGGACGGTTGGAAGTGAAGGCGGGAGGGGTCCCCTGGGCTTCCGTGCTTCGGGTCTGGGGGCCGGTGAGTCGTTTTCACTGCACGTGCCCGCAGGAATCCTCACTGGCGTGACGTGTCCTCCAGAGGATGCCCGAGTCAACTGACAGTCCCGCCTTGGCGTCCCCTTCCCAGGCGGGCAGCTGCGTGTCACTGCGGGCAGCCTGGTTCCGTAGGCACCACCCCGCGGCCTCTCCAGCTTTCCTCCCCGACCATCGCCTGGCTCCGTCTGCTCACTCTACCCACTGCGCTCACCCTCCCGTCCACGAGCCGGAGCCTGCGGCCGTCTCTGCCAGTCTCCACCCACGCCCTGAGACACGCGTGTCCCCCGCATCTCTCCCCCGGGGCCACCCTGACACATTTCCCGGCTGTCTGAGTCCCTCACGACCGGCCTCTCTCGGGGCCCTTCCTCTTGGTCTGCAGCTCTCCACCCTGCGGCCAGTGGAGTCTCTAAGGCGGCAAGGACGGTCACGGGAGCCACACGTGTAAGGAACGGGGGCGAGGGCGGAACAGACATCACACTGTTCCCTCGTCACAGTCTCAGCCCAATTAGAACCTAAAGTCAGGATGGCGGGCGCGGCTGAGGTCTGGGGTCATGCGGGCCCTCCCGGCTCTCGCCCGCTGGGTGCTTGGGGCTGCCCCTCGGGCCCTCGCTGCATTGGCATCTCCTTATCTGTAAAATGGGGCCGTGATGGCATCTTCATAGGCGTTAGCAGATTTTTGTGTGGAGATGTCGAGCACGGTCCAGGCATTCAACGCGTGCAGTCGCCCTGGTGCTGAGGGTGCCACTGCTGACGACGGGGATGAGTGTGGCGCAGACAGTGGGGGTGAGCATGGTGACGGCGTGGGGTTGGTGACGAGGCTGAGGATGGTGACAAGGGTGTGGTTGGTGATGGTGGTAAGGATGGTGACGAGGGTGGAGGTGATGATAGTGGAGATGAGGATGCAGGTGATAGTGGAGGTGAGGATGGAAGTGACAATGGAGGTGAGGATGTGGGTGATAGTGGAGGTGAGGATGGAAGTGACAGTGGAGGTGAGGATGCGGGTGATAGTGGAGGTGAGGATGGAAGTGACAATGGAGGTGAGGATGCGGGCGATAGTGGAGGTGAGATGCAGGTGATAGTGGAGGTGAGGATGTAGGTGACAGTGGAGGTGAGGATGCGGGCAATAGTGGAGGTGAGGATGCAGGTGACACTGGAGGTGAGGATGCAGGTGATAGTGGAGGTGAGGATGGGGGTGACAGTGGAGGTGAGGAGGGCTGTGGTGAAGGTGGCGACAGAGATGGTGGCATTCCCTTTGACCATGTGCCAGTGGATAAAGTCCCCCCTCAGCACAGCTGGCGAGTCTCTGCTCCCTGTGCCCTCCTGCCCTCTGGCCACCCTGGCTGCCTGACATCGGGCCGCTGCCCCAGGCCCTTTGGGCATCTGCTCTGCGCTCTGAGCTGCTGCAGGCTCCGGGGACCCTCTGTCATCCAGAGGGAAGGCGCCTGGGTGGGGACCCTCCGGCCACTGGCCCCGTCTGACTCTGGGTCCCGGCCTGCCGCTGCCGTGGAGGGACCCAGGTGGGCAGACTGGGCAGGAGCTATGGCCACTCCTGCAGCCAGAGCAGGTGAGCCCTGGGCCAGGTGCCGGGAGACCCCGCGGAACCCTAACAAGGGCCCCCAGGGGCTTCTGAAACGGCACCTTTGGTGTTCGGGCTGGGTCACCGGGTGGGTGTGGCGGGGGTGTCGGGCTGGGTGGTCACCGGGTGGGTGTGGCCAGGGTGTTCGGGGTGGGTCACCAGGTGGGTGTGCCGAGGGCTGGGTGGTCAGCGGGTGGGTGTGCCGAGGGTGTCGGGCTGGGTGGGTCACCGGGTGGGTGTGGCGGGGGTGTCCAGCTCAGGCCAACCATAACAGGATGTTCTGATGTAAACAGGGAACCGGCACCGAGCCTGGCCCGGGAGGCCGGGGCGGCTCGCAGAGCTGCAGCGTGTGCTCACACGAGGCCGGGCCGGCCCCCGTGGCCCCCTGTGTCCCCCCAGCACGGCTGAGCCCCAGAAGCTCCCACGCCAGGTCCCAGAGATGAGCTGTCCAGCCGGCAGGCTGAGAAACCACGGGATCCCCTGAGCACTGCGAAGGAGAGCATCCCCACAAGAATAAAACAAACCGTCTGGAGGGACCAGAAGAAGCTCCAGGGAAGTCCCCAGAAAGCCCATTGCATCAGGGAAGAGCCAAGCACATGAGTGGGGGGGTGTCTCTCCCGGAGCCCAGCCTGGCCGGGACTCACCCCTCCTATGAGCAAGGATCTGAGTCCGGCCCCCAGCCCACCTGGCCTGGAGACCCCTGAAAGAGGCTAGTCTCTCTCTGGGAGCATCACCGGGAGGGGCGGGAGCCTCTGAGCACTGTAGGGGAGCCCCGGGTACATCTGTGCATATGGACCTGCATATGGAACGGAGACCTGGGCCCTAGAGGCAGCACAGAGCTGAGGCACTTCCTGCCTGCAGCTTCCTTCACACTCCAGCCCTGCCGGGAGCACAGAGCCAGGAGCCAGCCCTGAGCACGGCTGCAGGGGGCCCCACAATAAAGGGGGCCACAGGGCCCAGCTCCTCCTCCAGCCTGCCTGGACGGTTTATAAACAGCCGCTGCCCCTGCCGGGCAGAGCCCCCGCCTCTGTCCTGGAAGAGTCGCTCACCCCCCATCTGGACCTTCCGGGCTGCCTGGGCCCCTTCTGGTAGTTTCCTTGGGGAAAGCCGTGGGGACTGACCCCCCGCGGCTGCAGGAGAGGAGACCCTGCCAGCCCTGGCCTCTCCCCGGGGTGCGGGAGGCCCAGAGCTAACCCTCAGGGCTCGGGGGCGAGAAGGAAAATTCTGCCTCCAGGGGGCAGCAGTGAGCCCGGGCCGGCCCGGCTCGCGCAGACAAACCCACCTCACGCACGTGTGCAGACATACAAGGTGGAGGGGTGCTAAGTGCACGGCAAATGATGCGCAGATCACCCATGCCTACCGGGTAGGCACATACGTGATGGAGGGAGGGAGGGAGTAGGGAGGGAGGGAAGGAGAGAGGAAGGGAGGGAGGGAGGGAGGGAGGGAGGGAGGGAGGGAGGGAGGGAGGGAGGGAAGGAGAGAGGGAGGGAGGGAGGGAGGGAGGGAGGGAAGGAGAGAGGGAGGGAGGGAGAGAGGGAGGGACGGAGGGACGGAGGGAAGGCGTTGGGGCGGGTGGACGAGCCGGGAGATGTGCCGGCAGCTCTCCGGGGTGCCAGGGAGGCAGACGGCTTATCATCCTGTTTCTCCTCCAGCCTGGGCGGGCAGCAGTGCCCTAACCCACGAGCCATCGCTCTGAGGATGCTCTGACCCTTGGCACCCGTGGCAGACTCTCCCGGGGGGACCCACACGCCCCCGCCCCGCCCCTGCTGGCTCCGGCCCTGAATCTTCAAACAGACCCTCTCCCCGCAGGCAGACGCCAGCTGGCTCCCACAGTGCTCAGAGTACAGATGAAACGAGGACAGCAGTGTCCAGGGGCCAGGGAGCCCACCGGGGTTGAGGCAGGCCAGGCCAGGGCTCACCCCCCTCCAGCCCACCGGGTCCCTGAGCCCCCAGGGGTGGTTGCTGAGCACAGAGCCCTCCTAGTAGCACCGGGCTTGCCCCACCCCCTCCCCCCAGAGAACAAACCTACGGAGCAGAGGTTTGAGGAGCAGCAAAGCAGGGGGGGGCGGGGGTCGACTCACAGCCCAGGCGCAGCCCGGCGGCAGCTGGGGCAGTGTCCAGGCAGAGGGCACGGCGACGCTGAGGCCCGGACAGGAGAGGAGCACTGAGTCCACCTTCACATCAGAGCAGCAACCAAGCTCCCAAGGGACCACCATGACCCCACCATGTGCCTCGGGGTGCTGAGTTTACCACCTAGTAAGAAAGACATGCCAGGGGCTGGGGCGACAGCACAGCGGGGAGGGCGTTTGCCTTGCACACGGCAGACCCTGGTTCGATTCCCCGCATCCCATAGGGTCCCCTGAGCACTGCCGGGAGTAATTCCTGAGTGCAGAGCCAGGAGTAACCCCTGAGCAACACCAGGTGTGATGCAAAAAGAAAGAGAAAGAAAGAAAGAGAGAGAGAGAAAGAGAGAGAGAAAGAAAGAAAGAAAGAAAGAAAGAAAGAAAGAAAGAAAGAAAGAAAGAAAGAAAGAAAGAGAGAGAGAGAGAAAGAGAGAAAGAGAAAAAGAAAGAAAAAGAGAGAAAGAAAGAAAAAGAAAGAAAAGAAAGAAAGAAAGAAAGAAAGAAAGAAAGAAAGAAAGAAAGAAAGAAAGAAAGAAAGAAAGAAAGAAAGAAAGAAAGAAAGAAAGAAAGAAAGAAAGAAAGAAAGAGAGAGAGAGAAATACAAACACGCCAGTTGCCAGGGGCATGGCCGTAGATGCCCAGACACCCGACCACAGGTAACCAGGGTGTCCGAGTCCGTGTGGAAGCCGTGTCAGCCGCCCTGCTCTGCTTCTGCACTTCAGGGTTCCGGGCCCCGAGAGGCCCCGGCCCGCAGGCAGGAGGGCAGAGGGCTCAGAACCTCTCCCGGAGGGCGGTCGGGCTCCCAGTCCCCGAGGCTGCGACCTCTCGGCGCCGAGTCCCTGTTTGAGCGTGTTTGGGTGTGCGCTGAAACCTCGAACAATCCATCCTGCCTCTGGGTCTCGGTTGGCAGCCGAGCTCAGGCTCGCGGCCACCTAACATCGGGAGGTTCCACCGAGCCCCTGGCCGCTTGACTGCCCGCTGGGTGACCGGCTGCTCAGAAAGGCAGTGGGGGACGGCCCAGTTGGGGCAGCCCTGGCCTGGGTGAGGCTGAGAGCTTGACCGCCAGGGCCGCCCACAATGCCCAGCCCAGCCCACTGGCTCTGAGCACTGGGCTCCCAGCACTGCCATGGAGGGTCACGGGAGTGGGGGGGGGAGTGGGGGGGGCGTGCACAGACAGAGGGACAGTGGGCAGGGGGCGTGCACAGACAGAGGGACAGGTTCTCATCCAGCAAGACTCTCTCAAGACTGAAATTCCAGTTATGGCTGTGTTTCTCCTCTCTTTAGTCCAACTAACATATAAGCATTCATAATATTAATCATTTTGTATGGACACAGTAAGAGATACACTAAGCTTATAGAATTGCTCTCCTGGGGCCATCTCGATCTCAGACTACAGTGCTCAGGCCAGATTAGTCTTTCCTATCCCTAGCAGGGTCCTAATCTCGTCGTTACTTTGGGATCACGACAGCGTTTGCCCATGATCAAGCTCTTCACTTATAGTTAAGAATTGTGGCACTTTGGCCTGGCCCATTTCGATGTCAGGGTAGCTCACAGCTTGCCCTGGGTCCATTCAGTCCCTCGTCAGGACCCTGCTGTAGGGTGCTAGGAACTAAGGGCAATTGAGGCTTAAGTCAAGAAAGCAGACACCAGGAAGGGAATATTATTTGGAGTCAATTAACTCCCAAGTTACAAAAGCATTATAGTAACTGTCTTCCTGTGTCCATACAAAAAAGGACATTGCTTTAAAATAAACTATTCAAAAGACAGAAGGAGAGGAGAAAGGCAATACATGAGTACAAGTCAAGTGTCCTTAGAAGGCTCTGACCTTACGAGTTTACAGGGTCTGAGTAGGGGAAAGAGGTGATATACCGGTTGGGGAGGAGAGCACAGAGAAGTCACAGATAAGCACAGAGCAATGAGAGTGACTCGGGAGCACTGTGATGGGTGTAACCCAATAAACCTAAGCTCCCTGAGGCCATGGAGAAAGGACAAACCAATGTTATCCTACACTGAGGGACGGGGCTCCTTGTATCCCTTTGCATGGACCCCATCGTCCCATGTGACCCCCCCACACTCTGAGACTCCCCAAACCCCAGAAGAAGCAGGACTGAACAGGACCCAGATGCAGAAAAGGCAGCAAGCAGAGGTGAGCTCAGGCCTGTTGAGGGGGGCCGCGGCCCTGCACGCACCAGGGCTCCCGCCCCGGGCCTCAGCCCCTGGAATTCCGGATCCTCAGAGGATGGGAAAGAATATTTCCCCAACACTCCTCTGATAAGGGGTTAATATCCAGGATACACGAGACACGAGTAGAATTGTACAAGAAGAAAACCTCCAACTCCATCAAAAAACGGGGAGAATAAATGAACAGAAGCTTCCTCAAAAAATAAACACAAGTGGCCCAAAGGCACATGGAACGATGCTCCACACCGCTAGTCATCAGGGAGATGCAGATCCAAACAACAATGAGATATCATCTCACACCACAGGGACGGGCACACGCCAAAAAGAACAAGAACCACCAGTGCTGGCGCAGATGTGGGGAGAAAGGGACTCTCTTTCTTTGTTGGTGGGAATGCCAGCTGGTCCAGCCTTTTTGGAAAACAGAAATTGGAAAATTTGGAAAACTAGAAATTGAGCTTCCTATGACGCCGCAATACCACTTCTGGGAATATATCCTTAGGGTGCAAAAAAAGCACAGTAGAAATGACATCTGCACCTGTACGTTCATTGCAGCACTGTTCACAATAGCAAGAATCTGGAAACAGCCTGAGTGCCCGAGGACAGACGACTGGTTAAAGAAACTTTGGTATATCTACACAATGGAATACTATGCAGCTGTTAGGAAGGATGAAATCATGAAATTTGCTTGTAAGTGGATGGTCATGGAGAGTATCACGCTAAGTGAAATGAGTCAGAAAGAGGAGGACAGACATAGGATGATTACACTCATTTGTGTAATATAAATTAACTTGCGACTGACACCCAAGGACAGTAGACACAAATACTGTCCAGGAATATTGCCTCATAGTTGGAAGCCTGCCTCATGAGCTGTGAGAGAAGGCAGCTGGGATAGAGAAGGGATCACTGAGTCAATGATGGTTGGAAGAATAGTTCCGGATGGGAGATGCGTGCTGAAAGTAGATAAAGGACCAACCGCGATGGCCTCTCAGTATCTGTATCGCAAACCATAATGCCCCAAAATGGAGAGAGAGTATGAGGGAAACAGTCTGCCTCCATAGAGGCTGGGGGAGGGCGGGATGGGGGAGGGGTACACTGGGGACACTGGTGGTGGAGAATGTGCCCTGGTGGAGGGATGGGTGTTCGATCATTGTGTGACTGAAACTCAAACGGGAAAACTTTGTAACTGTATCTCACAGTGATTCAATTAGAAGAATCATTAAAAATGAATACAATCAAACAAAAATAGAACTCAGGCTCCTGCTCCCCATCCCCACAGCCCAGGGGCTGAGTAATCCTCCCCCACACACACACATACACACCCCGTAGTGCCTGATTATTTCTCACTCAGGCCGGGACACTGGGAACCCGTGTTATTTTTTCCCCGCTTTCTTTTTGCCAGGGCTGGGATGGAACCCAGGTCTCCCGAGTGCCAGGCCCGCACTTGACCGCTGAGCTGCCCGCCCAGCCCTGGACACCCATTTCCTTAAAAGAGCTTTCCCTTTCACCCACAGGACGGGGCCTCGGGGCCCTCATTTCCAGGAGCGCAGTTACTCAGCCACGGTCGGTCACACGGAGCAGCCCCGTCCCCCTGGCTCCCTCCTCCTCCCCTCCCCTCCCCTCCCCTCCCCTCCCCTCCCCTCCCCTCCCCTCCCCTCCCCGCGGGCAGACCTGGGGACCCCACCTCCCAACAGAACTGGCCCCTGACAGCCACGAGCAGAGCGTCGAGGGTCTGGGACGACACACAGGCCTCGTCACCAAGGCCACCCTCGCCACCAAGGGTGACAAGCCAGCACCTTCTGCCAGGGAGACCCCGGAGACCCCGCCCATGGGGACGGCCCCGGTCTGAAGCCTTTCTCTGCTAAAACAGCGTGCGGGAGAGAGAGGAGAGCAGGCCAGACTCTGGCGCTGCACGCTGCCCACCAGGCTTCACTGCCCAGGGCCCCCCCCCCCTGCCCCCTGGGCCCCTCCAGGAGGGCGCCTGAGCACTACGAGATGGGGCCCAACCCTCCCCCCCACACACACAGAAAGAAAGAACTTCCTTCGTGTCTGAAGCGTCAACCCTTGAGCAGTTCAACTTGACATATGTGAAGACGAGCAAATCTGGTTGAGCACCGCGGAGAGATGGGGAAAAAGGTTTCCGGGTTTACTCAACTCCGACTCCGCATGACTCACATTTTTCTGGGCCCTCATGTTTATTTCACAGGGTCCACGGCTGACGGATTCTTGGCCCCGGACCCTCCGAGGCCCCGGCTCCCACATGGGGTGGGGGAAGCTGGGCCAGTCGCAGTGGACCCCTGGCGTCCAGGACGGGGGGCCAGGAGGGCGTCCCGGGAGGGGGCTTGGGCGGCAGGTGAACCCGTGAGCGGGCATCCCGCCTTGGCCTGGGCAGGGACGCTGAATCATATTCCTTGGCAACCCCCGAGGGTAAATCAGTTTTCCTTTCCAACCCCCAGCGGGCTCCCTCCTCCTCCAAGACTCACTTTTCCAACAAGCCCTGCGTGACCTCATCGGCGCGGCGGTTATGTAACGGGGGGCCAGATATTTCCTCGGAGCCACCAAGAGCAGACAGAGATGGCACCAGAGCCCGCAGGAGGCAGCGCGCTGTCCTCTGAGTGAGTAAAAGGCCTCGTTCCCGCCCGGAGCGCAGCCCCAAGGGCGCCACTCGTGTCTCTGCGGGGCGGGTGGGAAGGCGGGCCGTGAGGTCTGTGGTCTGGCAAGGGCTGACGGTTTCCTCTAACTGGACGCTTTAGAAATCACTCTCGGGGCCGGCAAGCGAGGGCAGCAAGTAAGGGCGCTTGCCCGGCTCACGGCTGACCTGGGTTTGATCCCCGGCTGCCCCGGGTCCCGTGAGCACTGCCAGGAGTCTGCCCTGGGCAACGCTGGGTGTAGCCCAAAGAAATTGGGCTGGAGGGGCTGGAGCGATAGCACAGCGGGTAGGGTGTTTGCCTTGCATGCGGCTGACCCGGGTTCGATCCCCAGCATCCCATAGGGTCCCCTGAGCACCGCCAGGAGTAATTCCTGAGTGCAGAGCCAGGAGTAACCCCTGAGCATCGCTGGGTGTGACCCAAAAAGAAAAAAAAAAGAAATTGGGCTGGAGAGACAGGACAATGGGGAAGGTGCTTGCCGTGCACACGGGCGACGCAGCTCCTATCTCTGGTCCCCCGAGCACCGCCAGGAGTGATTCCTGAGTGCCAGAGCCAGGAGTGACCCTGAGCACTGCCGGGTGTACTCACCCCCTCCAAAAGAGAACATTAGTCTCAGGGCTGGAGAGATAGTAGAGCCAGAAGGATGCTTGCCTTGCATGCAGCTGACCCAAACTCAATCCCCCGGCACCCCCTACGGCCCCTGGGTCCCCACCAGGGCCAGCAGTAAGCTCCGAGCACTGCCAAGTGTGGCCCCAAATCCCAGTGTACATAAGGGACTGAAAGTCATTCTGGGGGCTGGAGTGATAGCACAGAGGGTAGGGCGTTTGCCTTGCACGTGGCCAACCCGGGTTCGAATCCCAGCATCCCATAGGGTCCCCTGAGCACCACCAGGGGTAATTCCTAAGTGCATGAGCCAGGAGTAACCCCTGTGCATCGCCGGGTGTGACCCAAAAAGCAAAATAATAATAATAAAAGTCATTCTGAGTCCATCAGGAAACTGGAATTCTAGGCCAACACGGCCGCTCTCAGAGTCTCAGAGCGGGGTGAGGAGAGTGTTTGGAACAGCTCGGAGGTCGTGGCAGCAATGTTGGTCCTACGAGGCAGAGTTCCGGCTGAGGGCAGCCCTCGGGCTCCCACAAGGTCTCTGCCCGGTCAGAACCTCCACATTCTCACTCGTCACAACCAAATTGGATTCTAATATTTCCGAAGGCTAGGGCTGGGGGGCTGGAGCGATGATAGCACAGCGGGTAGGGCATTTGCCTTGCATGTGGCCGACCCAGGTTCGATTCTTCCACCCCTCTCGGAGAGCCCGGCAAGCTACCGAGAGTATCCCGCCCGCATGGCAGAGCCTGGCAAGCTCCCCGTGGCGTATTCAATATGTCAAAAACAGTAACAATAAGTCTCACAATGGAGACGTTACTGGTGCCTGATTAAGCAAATTGATGAGCAGTGGGATGACAGTATTGGTTGACAGGGCTGGGGAGATGGCCCAAAGGATTTCGGTGAATGCTGTGAGTGCAAGAGGCCCAGGTTTGATGCCTGGACCACACGGGCCCCAGAGCACCACTGGACGTGTTCCAGAGCACTATTGCAGGAGTATCCTGTGAGCACTGCAGGAGGAGGCTAAATTAATTAAAAGCTGTCTTAAGGGCAGAACAATAGTAGAGTGGGAAGAGCACTTGCCTTGCCCACAGTCAGGCCAGGTTTGGTCCCTGGGGTCCCATATGGTTCCCTGAGCACCAATTACCAGGAGTAACTTCTGAGTGCAGGGCCAGGAGTAAGCTCTGAGCATTGCCGGGTGTGGCCCCCAAAATGAAAACAATCAAACAAATGAAGTTGCCTCAGGGTTTATTTTTTTTGGTTGTAGTTTGCTTGTATTTAAAATATTTTATTATAACATTGTGATTTTTTTTTTTTGCTTTTTTTGGGTCACACCTGACGATGCACAGGGGTTACTCCTGGTCTGCACTCAGGAATTACCCCTGGCGGTGCTCAGGGGACCATATGGGATGCTGGGATTCGAACCCGGGTCGGCTGTGTGCAAGGCAAATGCCCTACCCACTGTGCTATCGCTCCAGCCCCAACACTGTGATTTATTATAGCACCGTAATATTTTCATAGCACTGTAGCACTGTTGTCCCGTTGCTCATCGATTTGCTCAAGCGGACACCAGTAACGTCTCCATTGTGAGACTTGTTGTTACTGTTTTTGGCATATCGAATACACCACGGGGAGCTTGCCAGGCTCTGCCGTGCGGGCGGGATCCTCTCGGTAGCTTGCCGGGCTCCCCGAGAGGCATGTTTGCCTCTATGGTTTTATGAAAAATGGGTAGGGAGTGTCTTATGATGTGTCCAGGGATATGTTCACTCATACGTGAGGCTCGGCCTGGAGCGTGGTGGAGGTTGGGTGCTGGCGGTCGGCTGCCGGAGCTGGGCCCCTTGGGGTGGGGAGGGCTCTCCCCCGCCCCCCTCTGGGGCGCCCCGAGTGGAAACAGCCTCTGGCCGGAGTCCGGTGGCCTGGCTATGGGGCCCCAGTTCATAGTCCCTCCTGGGAGGAGAAGCACTGAGGTAAGAAGGGTGGCTGATGCGGAGAGTACCTGGCGCCGGCAGGAGGTGGGACCCCTGGGTGGCCGGAGGCTGGGGGAGGCAGGCAGAGGGTCTCTGCTCCCGGGTCCCAGTGAGCCCAGAGTCCAAGGTCGCAAAGTTCCGCCTTACCTGGGTTCCGCGGGGCTTCGCTCGTGTGTGAGGGAAGCGGCCGGGAGCGTGGCGGCTGTGGGGTCGTGGAGTCGACCTCCACTCCCCAATACACGATAATCAATAATAATATTGATGACAGCTACATGATACCGGGTACATTTTGAGGCTTGCACTTGGCTCTGATATTTTCTTAGTGTTTGCCGGGAGGAACACCCCCCCCCCCTTAATCTAGTCTTGTTATTTTATTCTACTTCTGGTCTGGGGCCATGCCCGGCTGGCTCTGCACTCAGGGGTCCCTCCTGGCTGGGCTTGGGGGGCTTATGGGGTGCCGGGGATCGCAGCTGGGTTGGCTGCATGCAAGGCAAGCGCCCTCCCTGCTGCTTCCAGCCCAGATAACAGTAATTAGAAAGAGACGGGGGTGAGGGGTAGGGGCTGCTCTGCACCCAGGTTCTGGGCCCGGGATTCTGTAAAGGCCCCGCCCCCGTGGTTTTTTTTTTTCCTTTTTGGGTCACACCTGGCGATGCACAGGGGTTACTCCTGGCTCTGCACTCAGGAATTACTCCTGGCGGTGCTCAGAGGACCATATGGGATGCTGGGATCCGAACCCTGGTCAGCTGCGTGCAAGGCAAACACCCTCCCTGCTGTGGTATTGCTCCAGCCCCCCCCCGCCCCCGTGTTTTTGCCACATTGGACCCTTCCAAGAAGCCGTAGCTATAGAGCAGGTTTGAACGTTTTCCCAAAGCGAGCTGCCATGCGCCCACACCGGGCCGTTCTCCACGTCAGCCGGTCTCTGTGCGGTGGAACCAGATCCAACTGGAACAGTCCAGCCCCTCCTGGAGACAGCCGGCGCTTGACAGAGTTTCGAAATCAAATTTGCGTGCGTCTGAGCACTCGTCACTCCATCGGATCATTTCCTCCCTTGGTCTTTGGACAATAACTTTCGATTTCTCTGCTTGGTCTTCCCAAGACGACTTCTCACCCAAGGGCTCTGCCGGCCCCTTTCACTGAATATCCTTATTAACCCGAGCCAATTGCTTGAGACAGATTTCAACAAAAAGGTTTGACGGGGAGGCCAGAGAGATAGTCCAGAGGGGAAAGGTGCTCGCCTTGCACCTGGCCAAGCCAGGTTCAATCCCCGGCACCCCATGTGGCCCCCAGAAAACACCCCCAGGAATGATTCCCAAATGCAGGACCAGGAGTAACTACTAAGCATTGCCAGGTGTGGTGGTAAAAAAAAGCAAAAAAAAACTTTTTTGTTTGTTTTTTTGTTTTTGTTTTGGGGGTCACATTCCATGGTGCTTGGGGGACCATGAGGTGCCCGGAGGTGACCCCAGGCCTCCTGCTCTCGAAGCAAGTGCTCAGCCTGTCCATCTGTCTCTGGAGCCCAGGGCTGTTTACACAAACAGATTAACGACCGGACAGTACTTACACTCAGTCTCTGAGGGCTGACCGGGGGCGGGGAGACAGCTCAAAGGCTTCACTTGCGTGCGAGACCCCAGGTTGTTCCAGTCCTGCACCCATATGGTCTCCAAGGCACCTCTGGGTCTGGCCCGCATGACCCCGGCACTGTTGGGCCGGAGAAACATACGTCACCAGACCCGAGCACTGACTCTGGGGCCCAACGGCCTGACCAACAGGAGTGGCCCAGAGCCCCCTTGAGCACTGCTGGGTGAGTTTAAACTTCTAAATGTCAGGTTTTGGTTTTGGTTTTTTTGTTTTTGTTTTTGTTTTTTTGCTTTTTGGGTCACACCTGGCGATGCACAGGGGTTACTCCTGGCTCCGCACTCAGGAATTACTCCTGGCAGTGCTCAGGGGACCCTATAGGATGACAGGACAGCCCCTCACCCCCGCTTCCTGGGGGCCTGAGCAGCTTTCCTGCAGCTGGGGGGTGTCCTAGGGTCCTGTGTCTGGAAATCACGCCCCGTTTTGCATCTCGAGTGTCTTGAGGTCAGTGAAATTGCTACAGACACCCTCCACCACCCCACCCTGATGCAGATACTTGGTGCGGGTGATGTCAGCTTTCCGGGGAATCTGAATTCAGTGCTTCCGTTTTCACCCCAGGGAACTTCCGTTTCTCAGCTGTGGGCTGCCAGCAGGATTCACTGCCAAACTTCGCAATACAAACATTACTGCCAATGGCAAACACACGTGTTGTGGGCCTGCGCCCAGCAGCCAGTGACCAGGGCTCTGACGCTGCCTCCGTCTGCTTGCGGCCGAGTGCCACAGTCCACAGGCACTGTGTAGCCCCTCCCGTCCTAACCAATTCCCACCTGTCAATCAATTCACAGGGAGAGCCTTCAGCTGCCCCCTGCCCACGGCTCGGTGAGTCCATCCGGCCTGCAGTGGGGGAGGGGACCCCTTTTCAGAGATGCTCATCAACCCTAGATGCTCAAGGGACATTTCCACCTCCTGTCACCCCAGGTGACCTCTGACCTTTCACCCCGACGCTGCTCGGCTTCACCCTTCATTCAGTCAGCAGCAAGCTCATACTGCCTGGGGTTCCAGCCAAGCATCTTTTAAAATTTTTTTTTTCTTTTTGGGTCACACCGGTGATGCTCAGGGGTTCCTCCTGGCTCTGCACTCAGGAATCACTCCTGGCGGTGCTCGGGGACCATATGGGATGCTGGGAATTGAACCCGGGTCGGCCGCATGCAAGGCAAACGTCCTCCGCACTGTGCTATTGCTCCAGCCCAAGGTGGGAACTTCTTTAGCTTTTCCGGTTTGATTCCCGGGCGCTCGGGAGGCCTTCCAGGGCAGGAGCCGGGAGATGACGCTGGGCAGCGTGAGTGTCCGCTGGGCGTTCTGTGCTCTGCGGAGGAGGCAGTCACGCTGCCAGAGTCACGCGGCCAAGTGGATTCCTGCAGGATTAGACCCCGCTCCACGTGACGGCGTCAGCCACCAAGACACATTTGTCCTGTGGACACGGGCTGCACCACGCAGACGTGTCAGAGAAGCCCGAGGGAGCCAGCGGCCATCGAGGGGGACGGACCCTTGTGAGCACTTTGGCCAGGAGCAGGGAGGGCCTTGGGGTGAAAACCCCAGACTTGGGCCGTGTGGTCAGCTGCCGGGGTGGGTGGGACGGGGCTTTGCAGGAGCCCAGATGGCCAGGAGCAGGGGAGAGACCAAGCGTCAGGGCTGACCGGGGCAGGGAGTCATGACCCGCTGACACTTTGGGTGGGTTTTCGCAACGGAGGCCAGGGGCGGGGTCAGCACAGATGCGGTCACAGCCGGGCTGCGTGTCCCCACACAGACGCTTCCCTTCCGGCCTGACTGGCTCAGGAACTTGTGGACAGGACGTGGAAGGGTTCCGCATGGAGCTCCCTGCCGCGGACCGGCCCAGTGAGGCCCTCGGGAGATGACGGGCCACCTCAGGTCCCTGGCTGCTGTCGGGGGGCTGGGGGGTGGGGACAGAGCCAGCGCCCTCTCAGGCCAGCGGCAAGAGGAAACCAGGAAAGGCTTCCTAACCATTTCCTGTCTCAAACAGGGCAGACACAGACCCACTGGACGTCCGTGCTGGCCTCCCCAGCCCCCACCTGTCCGGCCCCAAGTTCAGCCCTGCCAGCCACGCTTCTCTCCCTGAACGCTGATTCTCTCTCTCCCGAGTCTGCGCCAGGCTCAGGGTCATGCCCTGGGGGCCCCTGGGCCTCCTTCTGGTCCCGGGTCCTGGGCTGGTCTGATTCTGGACCCGGGTCAGTTCTGCTAGTTACTCTGGACCCGCTCTGGGCCCGGGGCAGAGTCTGGGCCTGAAGCCCCCTAGCTGGCGAGCAGCTGAGACGCAGCCTGCTCAGTCCGGCCTGTACCTCCGGCACCTGGCCGGGCCCAGTGACTGTCTGCTAAACCCCCAATAACAGTCCCCGGGGTGCCGAGACTGGCGGGGCCAGGAGAGAGCCAAGAGGGCTGGGCCCAGGCTGGAGAGAGAGCACAGTGAGGAGGGCGCTTGCCTCGCACACGGCTGACCCAGGTTCAGTCCCTGACACCCCAGAAGATCCCCAAGCCTGCCAGGAGTGACTCCTGAGCACAGAGCCAGGAATAACCCCTGAGGAGAACCATGTGTGGCCCCCACCCAAAGAAAAAAAACGTGTAGGAGCAGATGCCTCCCTCCCAGAGGGCCAGGCCTGGGGCCCACCATTGTGCAACCCCCCGAACCCCGCCAGCTGTGACATGGTCCACAGGAGTGACCCCTGGGGTCTCCAGCACTTCGGGGGAGTGTCTCTCTCTGAAACCTAAGAGGAGCCCCCGCCAAAGGCACACACCACCAGTCCTTGCGACAGCCTTATAAGCAGGAGACAGAGCTGCAATCAAAATTTAAAATACATATATATATATATTTTTTATTTTTTATTATTTTTTTTGATGGAATACTATATTTTTTTAAATGAATCACTGAGAGATACACAGTTACAACATAGTTCAGGTTGGGTTTCAGTTTTGCAATGTTCCAACACGGTCTCTTCACTGATCAGCTGCAAGTTTTGAAAAGAATATTTGCTTGTTGTCTGTTTGAGGACCACACCCGGTGATGCTCAGGGGTTACTCCTGATCCCGTGCTCAGGAATCACTCCTGGCAGGGCTTGGGGGACCCTGGGGGGTGCCGGGATCAAACCCAGATGGGACGCACGAAAGGCAAGTGCCCTACCCACTGCATTCTCTCTCTGACCCTAAAAAAGAATTTTTATTGAGGCACGACGGTTTACAAAACTACTCAGAATTGCATTTCAGGTGTCCAGTGCTCCACCCCCCGCCCCGGTGTCCAGGTTCCCACCCTCCCCAGCCTGCCCCTTGACTGGCACACTGTTCTTATACACGGGGGCTGGCAGCACCGTGAAGGGTCGTTCCTGCAGAACACGACCCGGACCACACCTGCCGAGGCCCCGCTTCCCTCCTGTACCCGGCCCCTGCCCCGCGGGCTTCCTCCTGACAAACCAGTCTCAGTTTTGTGGCTTTGCGGTATTTGTCGTCCGCTACTTGGTTTCTTTGTAACCAGCCATGAGAGATCAATCTGTGTCTGTCCCTCTCCCGAATTCACTTGGCCCGACTCTCTCCAGGCCCCTCCCGCAGCAGCCAAATAGTGGCTTATTGTTATTATTATTACTATTATTATTATTATTATTATTATTATTATTGGCTTTTGGGGTCACACCCAGCGATGCACAGGGGTTACTCCTGGCTTTGCACTAGGAATTGCTCCTGGCAGTGCTCAGAGAGCCATATGGGATGCTGGGAATCGAACCCGGGTCAGCTGCATGCAAGGCAAAGGCCCTACCTGCTATACTATCATTTCAGCCCAGTGCTTATTGTTTATTATTATTATTATATTATTATTTATCTTAGTTTGGAGGCCACATCCAGTAATGCTCCTGGTTGTACACTCAGGAATCAATCCTGGCGGTGCTCAGGGGACCATCTGGGATACCGGGAATCAAACCTGGGTTGGGCACATGCAAGGCAAGTGCCCTCCCCACTGTACTATCTCTCCAGCCCCCAAAGCTGCAATTTTTTATTTAGTTGGTTTATTTGCTTTTGGGGTCACACCCAGCGATGCTCAGGGGTTCCTCCTGGCTCTGTGCTCAGGAATTACTTCTGGCGGTGCTTGGGGGACCCTATGGAACGTCGGGGATTGAACCTAGGTCGGCTGCGTGCAAGGCAAATGCTATAGGCACTGTACTATCGCTCCGGCCTCTGCAATTTTTTAACGGAAATAAATTCAGAGGGTCTAAGTGGCCTTGTGGTCCCCATGGGACCTCAGGGGGCCCTTGAACTCGGCTTTCCCCACCCTGGGTTTCCCTTCTGTTCCAGGGGTCTGCAGATGGTCCCTCCAGGGGCACAGGTGGCCCCCGTTTCCAGCAATGCGGGACAAAAAAGGGTCCCCGTTGTGAGCACGCTCTCTGCACCCCGCCCCCGCAGGACAGGGGGGTGGCAACGAGCGTGTGTGCGCCCCCCCACCTCACGCCCCCTCCGTGCCCGCAGGTCCCTGCGGACGGCATCCTGGTCCCTCCTGGAGTCTCCCGTGGCGCCCCCGAGCCAGCCGCCGCCGCCCAACGCCACGACCTGCGACAACGTGCCCGAGGTGTGGGCGGCGCTGCAGCGGACGCTGCCCGGCTGCATCGTGGCCGTGTGCGCGCTGGGCCTGCTGGGCAACCTCTTCGTGCTGTCCGTCTTCCTGGCGCCGCGGCGGCGCCTCAGCGCGGCCGAGACCTACCTGGCCAACCTGGCGGCGTCCGACCTGGTCTTCAGCCTGGGCTTGCCCTTCTGGGCCGAGAACGTCCGCAATGCGTTCCACTGGCCCTTCGGGGGCGCGCTGTGCCGCGTGGTCAACGGGATGATCAAGGCCAACCTGTTCATCAGCATCTTCCTCGTCGTGGCCATCAGCCAGGACCGCTACCAGGTGCTGGTGCACCCCGTGGCCAGCAGGAGGCGCCCGCGCCGCCGCCGCGCCCGGGCCACCTGCGCGCTGGTCTGGGCGCTGGGCGGGGTCCTGAGCGTGCCCACCTTCCTGCTGCGCTCCCTGAGCGCCGTGCCCGGCCTCAACATCACGGCCTGCGTGCTGCAGCTGCCGCACCCCGCCTGGCACTACGCGCGCCTGGTGGAGCTCAGCGTGCTGGGCTTCCTGCTGCCGCTGGCCGCGCTGGTCTTCTTCAACGGCCACATCCTGGGCGCGCTGTGGGCGCGGCGCGAGGGGCCTGGCGCGCAGGGCGCGGGGGCCCGCGGCAGCAAGACCACGGCGCTCATCCTCACGCTCGTGGGCGCCTTCGTGCTCTGCTGGGCGCCCTACCACTTCTTCGTGCTCCTGGATCTGCTGTTCCAGGTGGGCGCCGTGCAGGGGTGCTTCTTGGAGAACTTCGTCGACCTGGGCCTGGTGGTGGCCAACTTCTTCGCCTTCCTCAACAGCTGCCTCAACCCGGTGCTCTACGTCTTCGTGGGGCGGCTGTTCAGGACCAAGGCCTGGGAGCTGTTCCGGCAGTGCACCCCGCGCGGCCTGGCCTCGGCCACCTCCACCCGCAGGCAGAGCCACCAGCTGACCGGGTGGAATTAGAGCCCGCCCCAGGCATCGTCGAGGGCTGCGGGACGGTCCCCCGGGGTGGGCGTAGTACGATTTGCAAACCACCTACCCCAGCTCCGTCCTGGCTCTGGGGCTGGTCCCTACCCTGAACCCTGTCAGCCGTGATCCTGGAACCCAGAGCCAGGAGTTATAATTGGGTGTGCCTCAGTTGCCCTGTTGCGGGAGTGGCTCAGGAAACCTTAAGTTCCCTGTAGGAGCAGCAAGGACCACCCAGTGTCCGCCACCAGCAGGGGGATGGCCCGAGCACCAAAAGCGGAAGCACTGGGCCAAGAAGCTCGGGCCGGGGACAGAGCCATAGTACAGCAGGTAAAAGCGTTTGCCTTGCACGCGGTTGAACCCTGCACCAGTTCAATCCCCAGCATCCCGTATGGACCCAGAGCATCATCAGGTGTCATTCCTGAGTGCAGAACCAGGAGTTAACCCTTGAGCATCGCCGGGGGGACCCAAAACGCCAGAAATGAAAAAGAGAGAAGCTTGGACTTCCTTCCCACGGGTCCCAGAGCCAGCCAGGCCACGGTGCCGAATACGGCAATTCTGTACTGACGTAATGATGAATAATTGAACAATGGGCTGATTCTCGAAGGCGGATCACACAGACGGGGGGGTCTGTGACTGTCTCCAGGGTAACCATGACGTGCTGAGGCTCTTAGTGATCTGGAGCCGGGAGGTGAATCCGGAGGAGCCGGGCGCAGACATGAGGGTGGGTCACACAGGGGCCAGGTTGGGGGCTGTGGGGGGAGGAAGGACAGCTCCACTGACCTTGTGACTGTGACCTCAGGCCCCTCGGGGCTGGACCCTGAGACAATAAACTGGTGTGGTTTGAAATCCCTGACCCCATGGCCCCTCTGTCACTGCAGCCCCAGAAGGGGCGGGGGGGGTCCTATCCCCCCTCCCTCCCCACCTAGCTCGAGTCCAGGCTTGCTGCAAGGAATAGAGAGATGAGGACAGGGGTCCTCGCGGCAGGGGGTCAGGGTCTTCACGGGGTGGGGGGAAGGGGGGAAGAACACGGGACTGAGCTGCGGGGTGCTCAGCCTGTGTTTGGAGTCAGGATGTTGCAGGCCCGAGAGGGACCCTCCCCCCGACTCGGGGCCTCCCCACACCACTCCCCGCTCTGCAGGAAGGAAGGGGGCTGACGGAAGGACTCGGCTCCACCGGCACCTGAGCCTGTGCAGTTCCGCTCCCGGCCCGGGAGGGTGGGCACTGCCTGGCCGGGGGGGGGGGGTGCAGGCTGTGGGGGCAGCCCACTGCCGCCTGCCCCGTGAGTGTCCAGCGTCTCCCCCGCGACTCCTCTCTGCCTCACTGACGCCAGATGTCAGATGGGAAGCAGGAACGACCTTGACCTCCTGTCTCCGTGACGCCACCCCGCCTGCCAGGGCCTCGGTGACCTTGCCTGGGCCACTATTTGGCCCCAGACACACCAGGCAATAGTGAATGCAGGGCCCAAGGCCATAGCACGGCGGGGAGGGCGTTTGCCTTGCACGTGGCCGACCTGGGTTCGATCCGTGGCATCCCATATGCCCCCCACCCCATCCCCAGCACCGCCAGGAGGGATTCCTGAGTGCAGAGCCAGGAGTAACCCCTATTTGGGTGGGACCCAAATAGCCGATAAATAAATTAAATAGTGAGTGCAAACGTGGTCCCCTGAGAAGTCTCTGCCGAGGTCTCAGTGACGTGCGTACAAGCTCTGGGGCCCCCCTTCCTGGCTCTCAGGGAAATCTGAGCCATCTCCAGGGGTCTTAGGCTGGAAGGAGCCTGGTCTTGAAGGTGAGGGTGGTCCCAGGCTCTGCAGGGTGTCAGCAGCAGCTCAGACCTCGACCCCCTGGAGTGTCTCAGCCTACTCCCCGTTCATCGATCTGATCCGGCTTATCAACAAGGGCCTCAAGGAAACAGGGGGAGTGCTTCCTGGAGGTGGTGGGGCTTCAGGCCTTGGGGGACTGAACAAAGGTTTTATTCCTCTTTGGTTTCTGGGCCACACCTGGTGATGCTCAGGGGCTGCTCTTCCACCCGCAGGCAGGAGCAAAGGACTGAAGCTGAGCACAGGCAGGGGGAGCAGGGGGCTTGGGGGTGGTGCTTAGGATGGGGGAGCAGAGACTCAGCACCCCAAGATAGACTAGTGCCAGAGGCTAGAGGAGCTTCAGAGCCATCCCCCCACCCCCAGACTCGGCAATGAGCCCCTGCTAACAATCAGCCATCAGTTAGCTCCTGCTGATGTCCTTAGAGCACAGGAGCTGCAGCTTAGCTTCCCCGGGACTGCTTCCTGCTTCCGGCTTTCTTCCCTTAACACCTGCAGCCAATAATAGCTTCTTCCGGGGTGGAGGGGGCAGCTGGAGGCAGGGGCAGTCTGGATAAGGAGGTAAGACTGGGTAGGAGCAGGGGAGTGGGAGAGATGCAGCCCTTAAGGAACCAAACACTCACTGAACAACTCAGCTATGCGGGTTTGGTGGCTGAAATTTCCAGGCTCTCACCCCGTCTCCCTGCAGTCACGCACACCCCCCACCCAAAGCTGCTCCCAGTTGAAAAGGTAATTCCAGCTGTATCACCCTGTTAAAAATTTCTGACTTCCTGGAGCGACATCTCAAACTCGACAACGCTGATAAGCCAGGAGCAGCACCAGATTGGACATGTAATGCAGAAGGCATCCGGTCTCGGTTAGCAAATATAAACACAGAAGACTCAACTGTAACAGTATCTTCGTGATCTCTTATACAAGGACTTAATAGCCCCATGGTGAGATACAACAATTTGCACTAACTTTCTCCTAAGGAAACATTTTTTGGTCATTCTGGTAGCAGATAACAAGCAACGCAAAATAAATAACTGAGGGCCTGCTCTGAAGGCAGGCTTAAGGGGTGGTCGGGAAGAAGGGTGCAATGGTGGTGGGGTTGGTATTGCAGCATTGAAAGCCTGTAACAATTCGTCGTGAACAACTTTGCGTGGGAAAATTAAAAAAATAAAATAAGTGGCAGAAAAAGGGGGCGGGGGAAGACCCAAATATCTCAGCGTTTAAAGGAGCCCCGGGCGTGGGTCTACAGGCCCGCAGGCTGAGGTCCATCTTCATTTCAGCGGTAGTGGTATGTCCATCGTGGAAGTCTGTGCATCCGCTCTGGGTTTTTAAAGCTCTACGTTCCAAGCCGGAGCGATAGGACAGCAGGGAGGGCGCTTGCCTTGCACACAACTGACCCAGGTTCAAACCCTGGCATCCCATAGGGCATCCCGGCACCCCTAGGAGTAAGCCCTGAGCATCACTGGACGTGGCCCAAAACCCAAGAGATACAAGCTCCACATTTCGTGGCTGTTTACCTTAATTACGTGGATGCCCTCGTGCGGCCCCTCCACGCTGAGCCCAAGGTCTGTGCTGGCCTTGTGGCCCTGGTGGCACACGGGGGGGGGGGGGGGCGGCGTGAGGGAGACCAAGAGGGAGACCAGTGAGAAGTGGATCCCTCACTTCCTGTTCACAGGGTCCCGATCCCAACACGCCCGTCTCGGGATGCGGAGCTCGTGTTCACACACATGTTCAGGATGGAGAAAGAGTTCCTGTGAGCAGCTGAGCCCAGCATTTCACTGTGTCACTGTCATCCCGTGGTTGGTCGATTTACTCGAGCGGGAACCAGTAATGGCTCTGCTCCTCCCAGCCCTGAGATTTTAGCAGCCTCTCCTTACTCGTCTTTCCCAACGACTGGAGGCTCTTTCAGGGTCAAGGAAATGAGACCTATCGTTACCGGTTCTGGCATATTGAATACGCCACGGGTAGCTTGCCAGGCTCTGCCATGCGGGCAGGACACTCTTGGAAGCTTGCCGGGCTCTCCAAGAGGTGTGTGTGTGTGTGTGTATGTGTGTGATGTGTGTGTGTGTGTATGTTATTCTCTATGATTTGTTGCCCACTGTCTGAACTCCATCAAATATGGTGTGTTAATTATGGAAAATGGGTAGGAAGTGTCTTATAATGTCACGTGGTTCAGAAAGCAGCCTGGAGTGTGTCTGTCGGCCGTTGGGTAGTGGAGGTCGGCTGCCAGGGCTGGGTCCCTTGGGGTAGGGAGGTTCTCACCTCCCCCCTCTGGGGCGCCCCGAGTGCAAACAGCCTGGCGCGGAGTCGGTGGCATGGCTATGGGGGCCCCATCTTATCCTCCCGTCTGGGAGGAGCAGCCATTGAGATCTCAGCCCAGCATCTGCAGGGGGAAACTCAGTGCCTCATGGAAGAAAATTTCGATTTGAGCTGTCGCCCCCAAGAGCCTTGTGAAAGGGTTGGGGTGATTAGGATTTCCCCCCTAAGCCTCCCCTGGGTGCTGGGGTCCACCCCGGTGCAGGCAACAGGAGGGAGGGGGTGTCATTGGAAAGGGAGCTGGCGCCCCCTGCTGGCACGAGGGAGGATTGCACCCTGCCCGCGCACTGCAGCTTTCATGGCTCTGTCCTCAAGCGGGTCAAAGGGTTGTACCAAATCTGTTGATTGGGGAAGAGGAAACACCAATTTTTATTCAGCACGTTTGCTTAGAGACGCCAGGGGAAGTGTCAAGCGAGCAGCCGTGTTCCGCAGGTAGTAGCTGCTGACTGGCGTTTCCCAGCCACGTGTTCAGTAGGTGTCCAGAGGGTTCCCACGCGGGAGGCGTCTCACGCGGGCACGGAGGGCGGGCGCAGCTAAGGAAGGCGGCGAGAGGGAGGTTGGCAAACTCCAGCCCAGCCAACAGGACACAGGCCACGGAGACGACTCACCTCCCACTGAACTCGGAGCTGAGGCTGGACAAGGGTTTTGAGAAACTAGTGCCAGTGGTGGGACGGGGGAGAAAGCAAGACTTTAATTTTAACTGACATAAGAGGGGGAGGATTTGTTTGGTTTTAGAGGCTTTTGTTTTTAACAACCCCGAAGGATCATTTTTCACTACAGGCAATGACGATACTGATTTTAAAATAGCCCTGGGCCCAGAGAGATGGCACACAGAGTAGGAGACTTATCCTGCCTGCGGTCAGCCCAGGTTCCATTCCTGACGCCCCGTGCAGTCCCCCAAGCACCGCCAGGAGTGATTCCCGAGCACAGAGCCAGGCGTAATAAGCCCTGAGCATTGCCAGGTATGGTCCCAAAGTGACAAAAAACAAAACAAAACATAAAATAGCATTTCAGGGCTTAGTTTTGCTTCTCCAGGTGCCAGGGATCAAACCTTAGTCTCACACCGGCAAGACGTGTTTACCACTGAGTCACACTGGGGGGCCGGGAGCCTGGGGCCATGCCCAACCCCAAGTGGCTGAAGTTTTACTCCATGTTACGGGTCTCTCAGCGCTAGCCATGCACTCTGAAAATAGCAGGACCACTTCGGAGCTGACAAAATACCCCCACTGGGTGTTGCTCGCTCACGGTCAGTACTGGAGCTGATGCCAGCGTGTGCGCCTGTGGTACACCGCACAGGGCCCAGTGCCAGCATGTGAAAGCGGGCCAGGAGAGCTGAAGTCGGCTGAGAGGCGAGAGGCCAGAGGGATGGGAGGAGTGTCCCAAAGCACGGATGCAGTTCCCAGGGGCTCTGTGTGGGTTCCACGCGTCCCTCGGCTCTGGACGCTCACTGGGAACGGCACACACAGGTCTGTGTTTATGAGCAGCAAATGGGGAAGCGGCTGTGTCTGATCTGCCCTGCACCGCCTGCTGAGAGCAAGCACGCCTCGCGCCTCGTTACCCAGTCAATATTTTGCTGAATTGAATTTGCTTGCTCCGTGTGGTACCGCCTCAAGAGTATCACGGCAGGCGGTTCAGGACGCAGAGACAAACGCCTCGTGCGTCTGTGGGGCCGTGCGTCAGACCCTGCTCCCGACACTGTGTGTAGAAAACTTTCACAGCTGTATCATCATCTCTAGCTTCCGGAGAAGGGAAGCAGGCACAGAGTGGGTAAGTAACTTCCCCGTGGCCACACAGCGGGTCCAACCCCAGGCAGAAGCTGCTGAGATCTGCTTCTGGCCATTCTGTGCCTTATCTACACCTGCAGCTAGTTAGGGAGTTTTCAAACACACACTGGGGATTGTTTTTCAGCTGAGCTGCGGGGATCATTAACGGACCCCTGGGGTTCCAGCCTGCAGCGGGTCTGAGACCACCCCAGTCTCCTGCCCTGCGCCTCGTTACCCAGTCAATATTTTGCTGAATTGAATTTGCTTGCTCCGGTGGTACCGCCTCAAGAGTATCAACAAACAAGCCCGGAGGAGAAACAAATGACTTTAGAACGCAACTAATTGCCCTGCCAGTGGAGTCAGGGCTCGGAGCAGGAGATTCCTGGATGCAAGCTCTAAATTGGCGCCTGGGGTTCCGCCCAGAGATGAACCGGGAGCCGCGGCACGAGAAGCAGAGCCTCCGCGCCTATTGACTGTGATCCTGAGGTCTCCTAACCCATTTTGGCACCAGAGCGGATTCTTGCAGCCATCCATTTTGACTGTGAACTGAGCTAAAATATTAGAAACCCAAAACCCAAGACTCAAAGTCTTCACTCTTACCAATGAAGAGAAATTATTAGATGATGCCTATTCGGCAGGCCTGATTGTTGGGGAAAATTTCCAATCAATAATAGTGAGTTCTGTATGGAAATATGGAATGTACTCAATATATATAGAGAATAATGGGAATATCATTAGCTACTTAGATGGGGGGTGGGGTGGGAGGGGGGTGTATTGGGGTTCTTGGTGTTGGAACGGGTGCACTGGTGAAGGGATGGTGGTTTAATCAGTATTTGACTGTGACTTAAACCTGAAAGCTTTGTATTTTTTTCTTGTTTTCACGGTGGTTCAATAAAATATTTCTTTAAAAATAAAAAAATAAATAAATTGGCGCCTGGGGAGTTGGCTCAAAGGCCCACAGGCAGCACGCCCTGAGCCCGCCCCGTCGCCTCCCCAGGTGGGGTCCAGGAGGGCGAACCGAAGAACGAAATCAATTCTAAAGTGGGTGGTGATGGGCGGCGCGCCGCGCTCTAACCGGTGCTCACGGGATTGCGGCTCGCACACGGGGGAACTACATTACCCAGAACCCTTTGGGGCAGGTGTGATCACGTGACACGGTCCCGCCCAATCGCTTGTGAATAAAAGGTGCAGGCCTTGAGGGCTTCTCCCCGCTCCCCATCCCCACCAGGTGGGTCCCTGCCAGGTGACGCCTGGTCCTTCCCTCTGGGAAGGGTTGGCGTAGGGAGAGGATAAACCTCAGTGAACCTTGGACGCTGGGTACCTGGACCAGCCTAGTATTCTGGGGGGTTCTGGGACAGATTTGGCCTGACTCACAGGGTTTTTTCTTTTTCTTTTTTTAATTGAATCACCGTGAGATGCAGTTACAAGCTTTCATGTTTGAGTTTCAGTCATACCATGATCGAACACCCATCCCCCCACCAGTGCACATTCCCCACCACCATGTCCCCAGTATCCCTCCCCCATCCCACCCCTCCTCCTGCCTCTATGGCAGACAATTACCCCCATACTCTCTCTCTGCTTTTGAGCATTATGGTTTGCAATACAGATATTAAGAGGCCATCATGTTTGACTTTACCTTCAGCGCACATCTCCCATCCTGAACAACCCCTCCAACCATCACTGACTCAGTGATCCCCTCTCTATCCCAGCCGCCTTATCCCCCAGCTCGAGAGGCAGGCTTCCAGCCATGGAGCAATCCTCCTGGCCCTTGTGTCTACTGTCCTTGGGTGTCAGTCTCATACTGTTATTCTATGTTCCACAAGAGTGCAGTCACCCTAGGTCTGTCCCTCTCTTTCTGACTGACTCCCGGGTTTTCATCTGCGAGGTCGGATCACGCTTGAGCGGGGGGCTTGCCCCTGCGAGCCAGCTCCCTCCCCCATGCCCGCACGGGGAGCGGGAGAGTGAGGGGGTCCCCTTGAGCCCAGGACCTCGGCAGTGGTCAGCAGGCCTGCAAGGGGACACAGGGCAGCTGTGTTTCCCGGCAGATGGGACGAGGGGTCAGGCCCTTGTGCCCAAGGACCGCTGGAGGCAGTGGGCAGTTGGCCCACCTGACCGGGCTGAGGAGCAGGACAGCCCCGGAGCCGGATGTGGGTGGGGCAGAGTCTGTCCACTCGCAGAGAGATGTCCGTCATCTCCCTCCCCTGCCTCCCGCTCCAAGAAATCCCTTCCCCATACCCGCCTGGGTTCCTGTTGACCCTGGATGTGAATGCCAGGTGGCGTGAACAAAGGCACAGCAGGGGGGCAGGAAAGGAACCCTCTGGTTCCCTTTGGCTTCCTCTCCCTCCTGAGCTGTCCTACACATCGCATGCCTGTGTGCGGAGACTGCTGAGGGACAGAAGCAGGGACCCGGCTTGGGACCAGTCACGTGCCCTTGGCCCACGCGGGCTTCTCTGGGCTTCTCGCTCCAGGGCAACTGGGGTCTGCACTTCCTTCCTTGCTCCCTTCCTCCCTTTCTTCCTCTCTTCCTCCCTTCCTCCTTCCCTCCATCCCTTCCTCCCTCCCTCCCTCCCTTTCTCCCTCCCTCCCTCCCTCCCTTTCTCCGTCCCTCCCTCCTTCCCTCCCTCCCTTCCTCCCTTCCTTCCTTCCTCCCTCCCTCCCTCCTTCCCTCCCTCCCTTCCTCCCTTCCTTCCTTCCTCCCTCCCTCCCTCCCTTCCTCCCTTCCTTCCTCCCTCCCTCCCTCCCTCCCTTTCTCCGTCCCTCCCTCCTTCCCTCCCTCCCTCCCTTCCTTCCTTCCTTCCTTCCTTCCTTCCTTCCTTCCTTCCTTCCTTCCTTCCTTCCTTCCTCCCTCCCTCCCTCCCTCCCTCCCTTCCTTCCTTCCTTCCTTCCTTCCTTCCTTCCTTCCTTCCTTCCTTCCTTCCTTCCTCCCTCCCTTCTTCCTTCCTTCCTTCCTTCCCTCCCTCCCTTCCTCCCTCCCTTCCTCCCTTCCTCCCTTCCCCATCAGAGAGCCCTTCGATCTGGACACAGTGGGTACCTCCCCTCATGGAGGACGGCAGCCCGCAGGGCTTCCCCGATCAGGGAGAGAAGGGTGGCGGGGGTGACTGGAACATTCTGAAGATGGCACCCGCTAGGCTGAGGCCAAGGGAAGCCGGCACGGCCCCCACGGGGTCCTGAGCCGCTCCCCGGCCGCCACCTCCCTCCTGGCTGCACCTGATTTTCTCCAGGGGAGCTTGGTGCCCAGAGATTCCGTCACTCTGGAGAAACTGTTCTGCCAAGGGGACGCATGGCTGTATTTGGACACATGGGGGTTTTTACAGCTGGGAAAGGGGACCCACCTGCAACCGGTGGGCAAGGCCAAGCCTGCCACTGTCCACTGCTACACACAGGTCAGCCCCCAGAGTGCTGAGGCCGAAAGACCCGATATAGCCCCATCCTAGGTTTGGGTTTCATTGATGTTGCATGGGGCCTGAGCTTCAGCATCAAAGAGAACTATGGGGCCGGAGCCATAGCACAACGGGGATGGCATCTGCCTTGCACACGGCTGACCAGGGTTGTTCAATCCCCAGCATCCCATGTGGTCCCCCGAGCACTGCCAGAAGCAATTCCTGAGTGCAGAGCCAGGACTAACCTCTGTGTATTGCCGGGTGTGACCCAAAAAGCAAAATTAAAATATATATATATATATATATATATATATATATATATATATATATATATATATATATTCCAGGGCCAGAGCGATAGCACAGCAGAGAAGGTGCTTGCCTTGCACGTGGTCCAGCTAAGTTGGTCCCAGTCCCCTAGCACTGCCAGGATCCCTGAGCACAGAGCCAGGAGTAAGCCCTGAGCACCGCCAGGTGTGGCCCCAGACCCTAAACACTCCAGGGCTACAGAGACAGTGCAGGTCACATGCGTTGCCTGCAGCTGCCCCTGGCTGACCCCCAGCACTGTGTGTTTCCCTGAGCACCACTGGGGGGTGTCCCCAGAACCACAGGGCCCAAGCAGCATCATGCCCCAGGGCCCTTGCATCGAACCACTGGCCTGTGGATAGCTGGTGGGGGGGAAGCGGGGTGGGGGTCATGTTGGCAGGTAGACCCTGAATTTCTTGAGCACTGTTTGCAAGATTCCTCCCCCACTGAGGGCTGGTAGGCAGGTCTTACATGCAGGAGGCCCGGGTTCAATGCCCAGCGCCCCCTGGTTCCCTGAGCACTGCCGGGAGTGAGCCCTAAGCACAGAGCGGAGTCCCACCTGGAGTGACACCCTCACCCGCACTCCGCCTCCAGGAAGCGGTCCACTCTCGGCATGTGTGGGGAAGGGTCGGGGTGCAGAGCTACCAAACCCCAAACACACCCCAAACAAAAAGCCAGCGTCCCCATAAACGCTCCTTTCATTGTTCAATCCTCCAAATGGAGCAGAGGGAACACGCGGGACCACCAGACCCAGGCACGGGGGTGTCTGCCTCAGGCTTGTTGGGGACTGTTCAGGACCCTGAACAAAAGAGGACCCCGAAACCTTTACCCTGGGCAAACCGGAAAATTCCATTACCAGCGTTTGCATAACCTGAGGCACAGGTGCCCTTGGGACAAAGGAAATAGCTAAACTCAAGAGGTAAAGGTAGCCCAGGGCAGTTAACCACGAGACCCCAAAAAGCCCGTAGAGTGCCTTCCTCTACACTAAAAGCCTTGTACATTCCTCCTGACAGATGCTCCTGCCAGATAAACCCTTGCCTTCCTCTCCCCACTATTTCTCAACCTACTCTTGGAGAATGTTGTAAGCCCACCAAAGTATGCCCGGAACCTTTCCTTATTTGGTCTGAGAAGACACTTTAAAGACGCTCTTGATCGGCACGTATCGTCTTGAGCCCCCTGTTTACTAACCTCACCAGTTTTATTTTCAGATCGGGACCACTCTTAGAACCCACCCAATTAGGAGCGCTTTCCACTGTTGTCTCTCCGTGGGCCGGAGAGATCTCCGGGGGAACCGTCAACCTGGGGGCGGGGGAGCGGCGCCTGGACAAGGCCGGGACCCTCGGGCCCGGCAGCAGGCAGAGACGGGCTCTCAGGGGGCCTGGCCCGCAGCAACAGCCATTCCCAGGACCAGGATCCGACACAGCCCCCAGCCCCTCGCCCCAAAGAGCAGCACAGGCCTGGAGAACATTTGCCTCAAAGACAGGATTTAATGCAAAGTCCAACGATCTTTTCCTTTTTCTCCCGAGTATTTTCTTAATTTTGTCTGTTTAACGTCACATTTAACAAGTTACATATCCACAAAAATACTTTGCAACGCATGAATATCTCCAAAGTATTCACAGCCACAAATTCCGATGAGAAAAATTAGGAAACTCAGTGGTGGCAGTCCACGGACGCAACACGTGTTCACATGTGCGGAGTTGGAGCCGATGTCTGGAATGAATCAGAAAGCGGGAAGGGAAAGAGCTGGACTTGGCGCCCCCACCAAGTTCCACGGCGGGCAGGCCGGCAGGCCTGGGGTGGCATGAGGTACCCAGAGTGGACGGACGGACCGGAACTTGGAGCAGCTGTTTTGCAAAAAGAAAACCCATGGAAACAGCTGCCGAGTAAACATTTTCAAAGGCAGAGAGACTCATCAACCCCACAGAGCACTGATGTCCGTGCACTGATCACAGGCCAGCCAACATCGAGCCACGGCCGGAGAGGGCTGACGGCAGGGCCCGGCACAAACACAGCTCTGCTGCGCGCCTTCCCAAACAGCGACACGTCCA
Organism: Sorex araneus; assembly: GCF_027595985.1. Taxonomy (NCBI): domain Eukaryota; kingdom Metazoa; phylum Chordata; class Mammalia; order Eulipotyphla; family Soricidae; genus Sorex; species Sorex araneus. Next base: position 5,989,438 of record NC_073304.1, on the reverse strand, counting down.
CAGAGGGGCTGGGGAAGCTCAGATCCGCACCCCCCCCCCCCAGCCCACAGGACCCAACGGCGCTGGGTGTAAGAATGCCCTAACGTCCGGGGTGCTCTGCAGACCCTCAGGTGAAAGGAAGGTGCTCCCGATTAAAACGGGCTGACCACCACCGCACACGCAGCGTCTCTTTGAGGGGGCTACGTGCCTGGCACGATGACCCAGAAGATGCCGGGGTGAGAGTAAACCGGCATGAAAGCTCTCGAGGATGCTGACACGGGAAGTCTGACTATATACTCCAATGAATGGAAGATCTTTTGGTAATGAAAGTCTTTCCCCTTCATTATCTATACCATATACGAGGTGTTTTTTTTTTTTTTTGAAGTAAAACAGGTTTAATTTGGAGGGTTAACCTTTTTTAAACCCAAGACTCACGCTATTATTTTGTTTGTTTGGGGGCCACACCTGGCAATATTCAGGGGTCAGCCATGTCTCTGCACTCAGGAATCACTCCCAAGGGTGCTAGATGGAACCCGGATTGACTTCGGGCAAGGCGAGCCCCCCGCTGGCTGTACTCTCACCCCGGGCCCCAAGACCCACAAGTTTCTGTTTGGTTTATTCTGTTTGACGGCTATTAGTACGGCCAAACTGTATCCGTAGATGCCAAAGAACCTCACCGTGTTTGCAGCTTTCACATTCCAAGGATTTAGCTCTCCAGACATTTTCTCCAATGCTACCTTGCAGGTCAGGAGGCCACGAGGGGGGATGGAGTGAGACCACTCACTGGACACCAGCCTGAGCGGTACCCCCGCACCCCAGCCTACTTCTGAGGAATTGCACCCAAGCTGCTGGGAGGAACCAGCAAGCGCCCTGAGTGGTTTCCTTGAAGTCGCGTCACACGGCTTTCTAAAACTGTGGGGCACCGTCCCAGGGTGTGTGTGGTGCTGGATCTGGACCCTTCTCCTCCAGCAGCCTCGGTCTCGGCCCCAGTCGAGCGCTTCCGACACCCAGAGGCAGGCGGAGAGGTGGCAGTGGGGCTAACTGCACAAGGCACCCCCACGGAACAGTCTCTAAAGGAGAGGGCTGACACAGTTAAACGGGGATGACAGCAGCAGTGAAAGCAGCACACAAGGGCCAGAGCGACAGCACAGCGGGTAGAGGGTTTGCTTTGCACGAGGCTGACTCGGGTTCGATACCCGGCATCCCATATAGTCCCCAAGCACCACCAGGTGTGATTTCTGAGTGCACTGAGTAACCCCTGAACATCGCTGGGTGTGACCCAAAAAGAAAAAAAAAGTGGCACGAGCTGGCAGCAAACGCTTGTGTTCAGCATTTTCCCCCTTTCAGGCACCTGTGATGTGCCACAAGTGCCAGCTGGGATGATATTTTTCACACCTTAAAGAGCTTGCATTTTGAAAAACATTGATGTTAAATATATACGCTCAGGGGGATCCCAAATTGCAGTCTGCTAACCTGTCTCAGGAGCTTGGTCTATCTCAAACGGGCGGGTGGGGGTCCCGAGGGGGATGGGCTGGGTGCAGACTTTGTGTGCAGGGGGCTGGCTTTGACCCCTGGCACATGGTCCCCTAAGAACTTTCAGGAGTGACCCCTCAGCACTGAGCCAGGGTGTAGCCTGAGCACCGCCGTGCGTGGACCAAAAGAGCAAAATAAAGAAAAAGCCCGAAACGGGGTGGAAGAATGTTCTGCTGGGAAGGAAAGCCGGGACCCGGATCCAAACCTGCCTCTCGTGAGCAGTCACCACACGGCCTTGGCGAGCGTCACTTCTGCGACGCGGGCGGGCTCAGCGTGCCGTGGGGACACCCAGCGGCTGGGACGGTCGGACAGACCCCGGCCCAGCTTGCGGACCCTGGGGAGGGATGCCAGGGGCCATGGAGTAAGACGGCCGAGGGCTTGGCCCGCCAGTGGCCAGCGGCACAGGCCGTGGCCACTCGGAATGCGACTCCCTAAAGCCCGAGGCTGCTGGCTTCTGATGCGACCGAGAACACTTCGGTCCAGGGGCCACCTCTGGGCGACACTCCTGGTGGCCCGTCATCTGCTCCTCGCCCCCCGAAGTCTCTGCTGGGCTTGGAGGGAAGGAGCCGCCGGCGGATGAAGACCAGGAGCCTCAGGTTCGGCACGGCTCAACTGGCCACCCAAGGGTGCGACCTAGTCCTCTTATTTCTGTGTCACTGCAACACCAATCTGGAAAGACACTCCCTGAAGGGGAGCACTGGAGGGGAGCTAGCAATGCAGAAGGGCTGGAAAGCAGAGGGTCCACACACGGAACCGGCACTGAAAGGGACTCGGGCTGGGGCGCTCTGAGGCGCCGGGCTGCTCCCCACAGCGGCGGGAGCACCCTGCAGAGAAAGGGCCCCTGAGTTTGCACTCGGAAGCCAGAGGTCTGGGTGGGAGTTTTAAACCTCATTTGTCCAAAGAGGGTCCAGTGGGAACTCAATGCAAAGAAGAATTCTCACGCTGCTCCGGTAACTGTGCTCAGGTGCGAGGGCTGCAGGAAATGGCATTTCGTTCAGGAGACAGAGTCTTAAGTACGTTAAGTCTGGCCGTGCCTTTCAGTCTTCACGGCGACACACGGGGCTGGTGTCATTAGAGGGGACAATGCAGAGCATCAGGGCTGAGGCGTGGGGTGTCCCAACTGTGCCCCAGCCTGCAGGGGCTCCTCTCCACAGGGCCCTGACGGGACAGCGGGCACCAGCGGAGGCAGAGGAAGCCTCTGACAGCCGGGGATGGGGCAGTAATGTTTCCCGGCAGTAAAGAGGAAACAAAACAAGACAAAGTGGGTGCTGTGCATGGCTCTCTCAGAGTAGAGTCAGGGCCGGCAGCCGCTTCGCTATCATCGTCTAACCCCGAACTGCACGGCGGCCCTGAACTGCAAGGCCCCCTGCTGGGAAATGTTCCCCACGGCTTCCCACCGCAAAGGCACACGCCGCCAGAATCCGCGGGCCGGGGGCTGAGTTCTCGAGAACACTCTCCCGAGGAGCCACTCCGCTCACACGGAACACAAGAAATGCATTTTTAGCAAGTATTCCCAAATACCGGGATCAATCAGAGCAGTGCGCTTATGAATATGCTCTTAAAAAAAAAGCAAAATATTCATGGAAGCATAAAACAACTTGACCTTTAAATAAAAATGCTTTATTCGTTCCTGACAGGTTATCAAAATGTACATTGTTAACCAAGTAAAAATGGTAACTCTCCAACAGCTGACTCCGGCATCTCTGGAGAACTTCTGGTTAGTCTGAGGAGTGAAAGCCACTTCCACACACACGTGTGCCCCCTGCCCCGTGCACTGGAACGCACGAACAACTCCCCGTGAGCGAATGGGCAGCCTGTCCGCTCCCAGCCGACGGCAGCTCCGTCGGGGTGACCGGCCCTCCCCTACACTCTCAGACCTGTTCTCTCCATGTCTTGTGATTTTGTCAGTGATATAAAGAATGTAGCACAGGACGCAGTCACTAAGTACACGACCCACAGGATAAAGTGCAACCTGACAGAACCTGTCTGCGAGTCCCGGTCTCCGCCTCCACCCGGGGGCGTCTGAGGCCGGGGAGAACCATCCTTGAGTGCTCGGACCCGGTGAGGCGACGCTTCCTGCCCTGGGACTGACACCGGGAGTGCTACTTGCTCTGCTTCACCTGGGCGTCTGCTCTCTGGCTCAAGGAAAGGGTCAAGGTGGTGACTCTTGTACAAACTCGAGGAAAAAAAAACAACAACAACTGCTCACCCGAGCAACAGAAATAGTGCCTTCGAGGAGGCGCTCAGCCTTTCTGAGCGCTGGGGCTTGTTTAAGGAAGCGTCAGTGGGGTGGCGAGCCCCCCACTGACTCGGCAGCAAACGCTTACGGATGTCCGACACCAGCCAAAGACTCTACAGGCAGGTACCAAACTAGCCCTAAGAAACATCACAATTTTTTTTTTTTGGTTGCTTTGATATTACACAGCTAACAGATGCTTTTGTTCCTGAGATGAGCACAATAAACGTGAATGGATTCCCTCCAGAGCTGTCGCCAGGGCTGCTGGGCGCCGCGGCTCCGCCCGTCGCCGTCTCCTCGGAGAACGCCTGGGCCACGCGTCAGTCCTCCCCGTGGCGCCACTTCTGCGACTCGTCCTGCCGCACGTCGGGCCGGATCTGGTTCCGCATGCCGCCCAGCACGTTGGACGTGGCTTCCGTGGCCACGATCAGAGGCCGCACCACGGCCGGGGGGATCTGGCGCAGGACCTCGCCCACGGCCCCCGTCACGCCCCTGCTCTCGTGCTCCCGAGCCGCCGTCTCGTAGATGGTCTGAGCAGTGTCGGTGATTCCCTGCAAGGGCGAGACGCTGATGAGCAGACGCTCGGGGGGAGGGGCACAGCACAGCGCGGACGACGTTTCCTGGACACGCAGCAGAGCCACCCTCGATCCCCGGCATCCCGTAGGGTCCCCTGAGCCCACCAGGGCTGATCCCTGAGCACTGAGCCAGGAGAAAGCCCTGAGCGTCGCTGCATGTGGCCCCCAGAACCCGAATAAAGGGGAAGAAAAGAAAAGGCTCTGATTGACCCAACATGACGCTCTTTAGCAGAGCTCGTCAACACTGTGTTTGTAGCTGGGAAAAAGGAAAGAAACCCCTGATTTCAAAGTAATGGATAATTTTATGACATATCTCTAATTATAAGGGAAAGGAAGAGATAATTATTATGATTTGGCTTTATGTTGTGACACTTGTATGTAGAAAATTTAGCTAAACTAGAGTTTCACCCAAGGAAGCTTTCAGTTTCAGAATTATTAAATAATCCAAGAATAGCTTTTCTTGCACTATTAATCATTCTCGTTAAATCAAACTTAGCCAATAAAGCTTCCTGAATAAACATCATCACTAAGGAAATATGGTGATAGCTCCTTGGATTCAAGTATAACAAACAATAAAACCAGCCTGATCCTCCTAAGCTCTGGAAAATTATTCAATTTCCGTTATGCACTAAAAAGATTCAATGAAGACAGAGCTGACCCGAGCCTGGAGCCCGGGCTGTGGGCAGGGGCAGGAGCATCCGGAGAGCCCCGGCTCCCTCTCCCGGAACCGAGGAAACCAGAACCACCCGCACTGCCGGTGACGCAAGCCCAGAGCGGGCGCCCAGCCGACTTTCCTGGTCTCTCCTCAGGGCTGGGCCGGCTCTGGGGAACATGCTACCTGCTGGGGTCCCAGCAGAACCCTCAGACTGGGGCTCAATGCTGGCGGGAGGACGGGAGCCCTGTGGGGACACAGTGCCGTGCCCTGTGGGGGTCAGTGGGGGTCAGTGCCGTGCCCTGTGGGGGTCAGTGGGGGGTCAGTGCCGTGTCCTGTGGGGGTCAGTGGGGGTCAGTGCCGTGTCCTGTGGGGGTCAGTGGGGGTCAGTGCCGTGCCCTGTGGGGGTCAGTGGGGGTTAGTGCCGTGCCCTGTGGGGGTCAGTGGGGGACAGTGCTGTGCCCTGTGGGGGTCAGTGGGGGTCAGTGCCGTGTCCTGTGGGGGTCAGTGGGGGTCAGTGCCGTGTCCTGTGGGGGCCAGTGGGGGGACAGTGCCGTGTCCTGTGGGGGTCAGTGGGGGCCAGTGGGGGGCCAGTGCCATGTCCTGTGGGGGTCAGTGGGGGGTCAGTGCCGTGCCCTGTGGGGGTCAGTGGGGGGGGTCAGTGCCGTGCCCTGTGGGGGTCAGTGGGGGACAGTGCCGTGTCCTGTGGGGGTCAGTGGGGGACAGTGCCGTGCCCTGTCGGGGCCCATAGCACAGGGTCCGAGATCTCCTGGGCCTGGAGCCTCGGGCCAGTCTAGCTGCCAGCAGGCTGGCCAGGTGGCTTCTGCCCAGCAGAGGTGCAGGACGCGTGACACGGGGGTGGGCAGGAGGACGGAAGCAGCCGGGGCGAGGCCCAGGCCCTGTCTGGTTTGGGCGCCGTGCCTGCGGTGCTCAGGGGCAGCCCCCGGCAGTGCTGGGGGACGGGCGGAGGGGAGCTCGCCGGGCATGCGTGCAGAGATGGACGAGCGACCTCTGCTGCCCGCCCAAGTGCTCTTTAAACCCACGCGCAAGGCAGCAGCCAGTTAGAGCCACACACAACACAGACATGACTTCCCGTGTGCCATCGCGGGCCCTGGTCAGCAGCAGGGACGAGGTGACGAGGGCTCTCGTGACACTGCACCCGGCCCAGAGGGCACAGGAACGAACGCAACTCCGGCCCCCACCCCCTGCCACGGACAAGCCTATAGATGGGCAAAGAGGGCACCACGGTGAGGGGAGACTGAGGGAAAATACGGCCTTTGACGGAGCCTGGTGCCGCGTGGCGGGTGCCCGGGCTCATGACAGAATCCCGACAGGACTCCTCCCCTCGCCTACCGAGCTGACACAGAGAGTGGCCTTTCTCCGGGAAGGGCTGGGTGCCTGTCTGGACCTGCCTTTGAAAACAACAACACTAGGGGCTGGAGCGATAGCACAGCGGGGAGGGCGTTTGCCTTGCACGCGGCCGACCCGGGTTCAATCCCCGCATCCCATAGGGTCCCCTGAGCACTGCCAGGAGTAACTCCTGAGTGCAGAGCAGGAGGAACCCCTGAGCACGCTGGGTGTGACTCCCAAAGCAAAGGAAAATAACAAAGTTTCCAGACTTTCACATCTACTCTCATTTTTACATCAACTCTTTTTACAACCTCTTAAATTTATAAAACAAATCAATAAATAAACTGAACAGTGTAATACTCATGTTCAGGTCGAAGGTGCACACAAAGCAGGGTGGGCCTGGCCTTCGGGCTAGAACCTGTCCACCCCCGGCTGCTGGGTCAGGTCCCTTAGGGCAGACCAGCGGGACACTTCTGCTTGTCAAGGGATATGAGAGAATCCCGAGTGGATCTCAGTCACTGAGTCACAGGCATCACCTTCTGCAGCCCTGACCACGCCAGAGTGCAAAAATGCTAGAGGAGATTACAACAGAACCCCTGGAAACAGCCCTAAGGAATCATGCTGCAGGGGTGTTGCAAAGCCGCTATCCTGCTGTGCTTAATAAACGTCCACAGGCAACGTTACAAATGACCATTTTTACCCACAAGAACTTCTTGCAGTTGAACAGGACATTTCCCATAACTGTATTTGAAGGAGTAAAAAAGAAACTAAATGCTGCTAGGAAAGTAAACATGGCACATTCATATTAAGAAATAAATGGGGGGGCTGGAGTGATAGCACAGCGGGTAGGGCGTTTGCCTTGCACGCAGCCGACCCGGGTTCGATTCCCAGCATCCCATATGGTCCCCTGAGCACCGCCGGGGTAATTCCTGAGTGCAGAGCCAGGAGTAACCCCTGTGCAACTCCGGGTATGACCCAAAAAGGGAAAAAAAAACAAATTAAGAGGAATATATCTTGGAACAAACTAAAGTTGTGTGGGAGCTGGAGAGGTAGCCCAGCAGGGAGGCCGTCTGCCTTCTACGCAGCTGGCCTGGGCTGGACCCCCGGCATCCCATAGGGTCCCTCAGGCACCACCAGGAGTGACCCCTGAGCACAGAGCCAGGAGTCAGTCCTGAGCACAGCTGGGAGAGGGCTCAAAACCAAACCAAGAAGTGTCTGATGCTGACCATTCACACGACTACAGGGACACACAGACAAGAGCTGAGGCACCGCAGGGCGCAGTGGGGTGGGGTGGGGTCGGGATGCCGGAAGCTCCATCTCCGAGGGCATCTGGGAAGGCGCCAAGGGAAGTGGAGGGCCCGGGCTGGGCGCAGAGGTGGGCTCTTGCCCTGGACGTGTGAGGCCCCAGGCTCCATCCTGGCACCACCAGGAAACGTTCATGAAGATTACCCCCGGGGTCACACAGCGGGGCTGGGCTCGGCCAGCCGCTGGGGGCCTGCTGGGCCCTGCCGGTGTGTCGCTTCCGGGGCGTCGGCTGTGAAGAGCCGGTCTCTGCCGGAAGCCAGGCCCTCACCTGTGCGGTGAGCCGAGGCTCCGGGCCCGCTGCCCGCCCGCTCACCTCCTTCACCACGCTGTAGGCCTTGGCCACGCCTTCCCGCAGGTCCACGGGCTGGGGCGCCAGCCGGTGGTGAGGAAACCGCCGCGGCTTCTTGGGCTCGAGAGCGAGCGGCCCGGGAGACACCATGTCGTACGCGGTCTCTGCAGCCGCCTGGCAGGGGGCAGAGGGGAGAGCGGGTCAGCGGAAGCCTGCGCGCGGGGCACCGGCGGTGACGGCTGAGCGGGACAGGGACTCGCCCCCTAGCAGGCGGCCCTCCGGGTGAGAACCTCCCGGTGCACACTGAAAAGTGCTCTCGGGACGGAGCTGCTCCACTGCCCCCCGCCCACGGAGAGCACTCCAGGGCGCCAGGCAAGGACGCGGTCATTGGGGGCCCCTGCCCACCACAGCAAGTCTCAGTGTCATCCTGCCCACCGCGGCCACTGCGACCCTTCCCTCCGGCTGTGGGGAGCGAACGCTCAGCCACACTTGCTCCCGGGAGAGCCAGCCAGCCCGACTGCGCGTACCTGAATGGTCTGGACCATCCTGTTGGTGAGCTCCAGGGCGGCCATGGCCGTGGAGGTGCCGAAGGAGGCCGCCCCCCTCTGGAAGCCCCGGACAATGCGGCCGTCCTTCCGGTACTGCTCGATGGGTAACCAGACCAAGTCCTTGAGGCCTTGCACTGGAACGAGAACCCACAGGAACCACTTACCGGGGCCGGAGCTGCACCCTCCGCCACCATTGTGTCACTCTGTCCCTGGGGCAGGGGGTATCTGGCTCTTCGGTTCTTTGGGCCCCCTTGGCTAAGCTCAAGGCTGCCACTCCAGGCTCTGCGCTCAGGGGTGCAAGGACTCAAACCTGGGGCAGCTGCTGGCCCCTAGGACTGGACACAGGGTTCATAGGGGGCTACACAGTTTTCTACAAAGGTGCTTCCCAGGGAGACGCCTCAAAGGCATCAGTCAGCCCCGAGGGTAAGAAAGCATTACAGATTAGGCAGGACTCCTTTGAGGGAAGACAACTCACCGAGCTGAACCAGTGAGTGCATAGGCCCGACGCCGCCCAGGATCCCCGGCAGCTGGTTCCTCTTGATGTCAGTCAGCCACTCCGTGATCGCGTACGAGAATAATTTGTCCACCCCTAGCAAACTAGAGCAAATGCGACTGTTAGAGTGTGGAAGGGAGAAAGAAACGTGCAAGCAGGCCTTGAGGGGGGCTGAGGTGTTTTCTTTTTCATTAAGACAAGGAGAACTGGGGCCCTGGGGCGAGCCTCCGCATGCTGGACCCTGGGTCTGGTCCCCAGCACCAAGTGCTCCCCCAAAGCAGTGCTACAAGGACCCCTGAGCACTGTGCTGGACGAGCAACGCCAGGAGTGGCCCCAAAACAACAACAAGAAGAAAAACACACGGAAAATTTAATAATTATTAAGACAAAATTATCAAAGACATTTAATCTGAATTATGTGTACATATACATATAAGTTAACTACAAAGTTAATAATTTATTAAGCTTAATCATATGTATAAATATTTTCCCACTATTCTTTTTCTTTTGTTTTCAGGCCACCCCCTGTGCTCAGGGGCTTCTCCCGGGCTTGGCGCTTAGGGATCAGCCCTGAGCTCCTGCCTGGAAAGCAAGCACTCAGTCCTCTAATGTCTTGAACTACTACAGCTCTGGCACAGGTCTAAGTCAAGGTCTACGAACTGCCCTACATGTGCAAGCACTCAGCCCCTATACATGATCTCTGAGTACCGCCAAGAACGATCCCTGAGCACCACTGGGTATGGCCCCCAAGCCCAAAGTAAACAAAGGCCTTAGCTACCTTACAACGGGACTCATGCCCCAAGCTTTCCGCTAAACAAGCTAATCTACAACTTCGAGAGATTATTTTCAAAAATACCCGTAGCTAAAGCTGTTTTCTAAGAAGCCCATACTGTCTGAAATACTTCTCTCAGACTAAAAAGGATCCTCATCAATAAAAGTTCTCTAAAAAGGAGCTCTCTACAAACAATACTGTAAAATAATGTTTGCTAAGAAGCCTATGGGCTTTTTTCTGTTTCGTTTTTTGGGCCACACCGGGCAATGTTCAGGGACTACTCCTGGTGGTGTCTGGGGGACCACGTGGGACACTGGGGATTGAACCAGGCTGACCGGGAGCAAAGCAAGCGCCCTCCCCACAGTGCTAGCACACGGGCACCATTTCTCAGTCTTCAATATGTTATAAACTAACTTTAGTAACTTCGCCCTAAAGCCTCAGACAATCAATCAACTTACCCATGCCGATAGAAGAGCCGCTTCAGTTTTAATTCAGAGCAGTTTAGCTGGGCTAGACCAATCAAAATTCCAGCTAGTGTACCCTTTGAAATAAAAAAGACCCTGTTAGTCTGTAATCAGACACTTACCGCTGAAACAGTTATTTGGGTGACGCAAAGCCAGCAACACAAATGAAGGAGCGTCAAACATATACAGCAGAAAACACATATTCTAAAATATCTATGACCCAATCATAAAAAGTTTCACTCATGGGCTCTTTCATAAATAATCCATATTTCATAAAACAGGAACTTACTTTTATACATAAATATGAATTTATATACTTATTTCCAGCCGATGGGCTGGAGCGATAGCACAGCGGGTAGGACGTTTGCCTTGCATGCAGCCAACCCAGGTTCGATTCCTTTGTCCCTCTCGGAGAGCCCGGCAAGCTACCGGAGAGTATCCTGCCCGCACAGCAGAGCCTGGCAAGCCACCTGTGGCGTTTTCGATATGCCAAAACCAGTAACAAGTCTCACAATGGAGACGTTACTGGTGCCCGCTCGAGCAAATCGATTGAACAACAGGATGACAGTGCTGACAATGCTGATATTTATTTCATATATACAAATCATGACCAAAAAGTCTGAAAAAAAAGTGAACCCATTTAGAAAATAATTTGCAGAGAATATCTGTATAAAAATTCCAAACCTGGGCCCAGAGAGGTAGTAGAGTGGGTAAGGTGCTTGCCTTGCATGCAGTCAATCAATGCCCCCGTACCATATATGATGCGCACGGCCATATATGTGATCTCTGAACACAAAACCAGGGTAAACCCTGAGCACTGCTGGGTGTGGCCCCCAAACAAAACCAAAAATTTCCAAACCTGATCCATTGATACATGTTTGCCATGATAATCAAGACGAATGGGAACTTCTGATGTGAATCTAAACTCTCTAAAAATAAAGAAAGGACAGTATTTATGTCTAATATTAGTAATTAGCTGCATTTACTAATACAATATAAACAATGTTCTTACAATATAAACTATATAACAATATAAACGATACAATTATCTCAAAGTCTGAAATAAGAGAAAATGTCTAACTTTATGCAAAAGAACAAGTGAACCAATATCACATAAATCGAACCTCCTTCATTATATTTAATTTTCTCAACATTCTCCTAGTCTCTAAATTCTTAAAACTTAATGTGAGTCAGAATAGATTAAACTGAAGAAGCTAAAAAAAACCAAAAAAACAAAAAAACTTAATGTGAGGGTCATGAAAAATCTTTAAAAGTGTTTCAAAATAAATTTCTGTATGACAGTTTATCGAGTGATTTGCATACGTATTTACATACCTATATTCCCAGGGTCAAGTAAAAATTTCTCAGGCAAAAGGGGATCATGAAGAGAAAAAGTTAAGAAGCCCCATTTACCAGATGAAATTTTCCTTAGAAATATTCATTGTATATGTATTCTCACTTCACACAGATAATGAAGTAACGAGAGCAATCTTTAAGATTCAGCCAATAGGGGCTGGAGTGATAGTACAGCGGGAAGGGCATTTGCCTTTCATGTGGCCGACCTGGGTTCAAGCATCCCATATGGTCCCCCGAGCACTGCCAGGAGTAAGCCCTGAGCATCACTGGATGTACCCCCCCCACCCCCCAAAAAAAAGAAGACAGCCAATAATATGATCACGACCAAGAAACGAAACAGAGGGAAGGTGAGGCAGAGGCAGGTGCGCCAGCTCAGGCGACTGCCGAGTACTGGACACTGGGCACGGGTCTCCCTGGCAGTGAGTCCTCACCTGCCCTGTGACTCCAGAGAGCATTCTTGGAACTGGAACTTGAGACACTTTCCCCTGTGAAATGCATCTAATGGGACACCCGAGGCCATTCTACGGGACTACTTGACCCACAATCAAACACTCTACCAGCAGCCTGGAATCCTGGGTCACTGGCCAGTACTCACCCCTCTGGGTTTCTGGGCATCTGGGGTACCCAAGTCTCTTTCACACACTTTCCCTCTCCCAGGCACAGACTAGGACAAACCATCTATCCTTGATTTGTAAACTCAAACAGGGTTTTTTTTTTTTTCTTTTTGGGTCACAACCAGCAAATGCTCAGGGGTTACTCCTGGCTCTGCACCCAAGAATTACTCCTGCGATGCTCGGCGGACGGACCATATGAGATTCTGGGAATCAAACTCGGGTCGGGTGACATGGTCCCCCTGAAGCCCAGCCAGGAGTGACCCTGAGCACAGAGCCAGGAGGAAGCCCTAACCACTGCTGAGTACGGCCCAAAGACGACTGAACAAACAACAAACAATGGGACTCTAGAAGCTACTTTCTCTAGCTAGTGGGGAAAATGAACCGTTAAGTCAAGCTAAAACATTTTTAGCTGGCTGAAAGTGTGTCAGGCTGACTCAGAAGTGTTCACAAAAACCCAATTAGTATGTGATTAGGATACTCAATTTCTTGCATAAGATACAACTGGGGGTAGAGAAATAATTTAAAACAAAAAGCTCACAATGTCGAGCGGGAGGGAGAGTATAGTGGGGAGGGTCCTTGCCTTGCCACAGCCAACCCAGGTCTGATGTCGTATGTGATCCCCTGAGCACTGCAAGGATTGACTCCTGAGTGCAGAGCCAGGAGTAAGCCCTGAGCACTGCCAGGTGTGACCCAAAATCAATCCATCAATAAAAGCTCACACATGAAAATAAAAGAGTTTGTCTATTTTGTAATTAAGATTTAGACTCATCAGATTACACATGCCAAACTCTTTCCAATTTTCATTTTTATCTTTTGTCTTCTGTGTCATCAGTACACAAGATATGAAACCATGCAACAGACTGACTGGGCGCTGGTCCTAACTGCCAAGCTAGCCGTCAGCAGCCTCCATTTTTCCGTCCCACTGTTACGTACTGAGCCACTTAACTCTGCCGTGCGTCGGCTGCCCCATTTGGCTGCCCCCCCCAAGGCCCACCCTCACTACCACACACAGAAGCCCGGGGCCTTGGGGAGGGCAGGGAAACCCAGAGATTTCCTTCCGGTGACTGGCGGAGCACGGAGGAAGCTCCTGGATCCTTGGCCTTTCTTCCCGCAACGAGCCACGCCCCACCCCAGCGCCAGGAGCTGGGAGAGGAGGAGCGGGAGCACGGGCTTGCGCAAGAGGGACAGGCACAAGGTGCCACTCCGGCAGGCGAGCCGGGGGCTGCAGCCAGGGCACACAGCTGCGGGCAGGGCCCACTCAGCCAGGAAGCCCCGGGTCGGAGGCACATGGCTGACAGGGCCAAGAGAAACATGAGGGGGAAAGCAGGAAGGGCAAAGTTGCGATAAGAGGGGAAAAAAAACCAAACCCAATGGTGCCTGAAGATGCAGCTGTGACATTCCTGGAAAGCGCGGCCAGGGCGTGAAAAGGGAAAGAGCTGGGAGCAAAGGAATCGCCAGGCCCCGGGGCAGGGCTGCAGAGTTCCGTGCGGGCAGGGAAAGTGCAGGTCCCTCAACTCAGAGCCCAGCGGACTGCTGGGCAGCGGGAGACACGCAGACAAATCACAGAGAAATCCCGAGGGCGCCCGAGTCACGGCACCTGTCATCACGCTGAGTAACTCACCGGAAGAACACGGGCTGATCGCTGAACGATGCCTCTTCAGCCGAGAAGTCCTTCTCCTCCTCCCCGTTCACCAGGTCCTCCGAGTTGGCACTGTCCTGTTGAGCAGGTTGCTTTGGCCCAGGGAAAGAAAGAACCAGGCTTGGCTCCTTTGAGGTACTTAAATGCCTTGGCAAGCTGCAGGTGACATCAGCTCCAGGAGACTTCCTCACTGAAATGCATAAGACGCACATTGGACAAAGCAGACACGCTTCTTTGGGGCAGACAGTCAACCTGGAGTCAGCCTGTTCTGCAGCATTTCACTTAACATGCATAAGTACCTCTAGAGAGGAAACAGACTCACCCTTCAAACTATGCTGACATTAACAATATTTGCATATTTAAAGAAACAGCAAGTACTTATGTAAATGAGTATAAAGATTCTCAGCAAAGGGGCTGGAGTAAGAGTAACAGGTCGGTGCCTGCCAGCCAACCTGGTTTTGACCCCCTGTATCTCATACTGTCCCCTAAGCAGCTCCAGGAGTGATCCCCGCATGCAGAGCCAGGAGTAAAACCCTGAGCACTGATGGGTACAGCCCCAATACCAAACAAAGGAAAAAGAAAAGATTCTCAATAGAGGTCAAAATCACATCTTTTTATGATGAATTTCTATCTCTGGGACACTGAGGCCTGATAGGATGCTGGGTATGATTTTTATGTTTGTGATTTTAATTTGTCTGATGCCCTAAAATGTGATCTATCCTGGAGAATGTTCCATGTGCTCTAGAGAAAAATCTGTATTTGGCTTTTTGAGGATGTAAGGCCCTGTATATATCCACTAATCCCAGTTCTTCTAGCTCTTCATTTGATGCTCTTCTAGCTGGCCTGTCCAGCGGGGACTAGAGAGCTGAAGTCCCTCACTACTACTGTGTTCCCATCCAAATGTTTCTTTAGGTTTGTGGGCAAGGCCTTATAAAGTCTGCTGATCCTACATTAGTTGCACATATTTGAAGTTAGTACTTGCTGTACTGTTCCCTTAACCAGTAAGTAGTGTCCATGCCAATCTGATTCCTTTCTTTCCCGTGAATGCTGTTTGGTCTGATGTCAGTATGGCTGTCCCAGATTTATTCTGCTCGCCACTGGTTTGTGGGATTGTTTCCAGCCGTTTGCTTTGAGCCTGTGTCTATCCTGTGATTTTAGCTGTGTCTCCTGTAAGCAACAAACTGTTGGGTTTTGTTTCCTGATCCATTTTGCCACTCAGTGACTTTTGACGGGAGAGTTCAGTCCACTGACAGTCAGAGAAATTACTGACATACAGGGCTGTGTTGCCATTTTACCGTGTGGGGTTGTTGCTCCTACAGCTGGCTATTTGGTTTACATAAATGGTCTTTCAGTATTTCATTCAGGGTTGGTTAAGTTATAGCAGATGCTGTCAGCTCTTGTTTGAGAATGTTTTTCTCCTTCCCTCCCATCTAAATGAGAGCTTTGCAGAGTAGCAGACTGTAGGTTGAAAAAGAATCAAAATCACCCAGCACCTGGCTTTCTCAAACTATAGATATCTCATACCTTCTGGATCTGGAGCCATTAAAATCTCTACTTCTGTAGAAAGACTTGTGAAGAAATCCTTTAGGAAGAACAAGGCGTCCTGAAATGAAGTGATGCAATTAAAACTCAAAGAAAAAAGGTAAACTGATTTCTAAAAATTTCTGAAAGTGTCTCAGTCTCTTATTTTACCGATTATCACATACAGCTACAATTACTGAATCCCTATACTCAATTCCAGTCGGTTCCTTCCCTCCGCTTCCCTCTCCTCCCTCCCTCCCTCCCACTGTACATTGCTTAAATACATTCTCTTCATTATATGGTATCTGAAATAAAAGTTAAAAACGATTGCTACGCAGTACCATCTCTTCAGAAATGATACAGTACAAGCAAAAGTGTATGACTGTCTTGATGAAGTACACGTAGGACATATTTGTTCCTGGCAGTTCTACTTTAGTACTGAAATCAATACATTCGTTTGGAAAATATAAGAAAATTAAGTGCCCATGCCTATTCTTATTATTTCCTTCCACTTAAAATAATTCTAAATATGAAGCAATTACCAATACCGTAAAATTCAATGTGAAAGTGAATTTCCTGGCCACAATGTTTCAGAAAAAGTATGATTCCAAAGAATCTAAGACGTTGTTCTAAGTAACATGACATACAGCCGATTGAGGGACAAACCTCAGCCACGTGGGAAATGGTCTGGTTCTGCAAAGGGTTGTTGTAGGATAACATGGGGTTTGTCCTTTTAGCCTTGCCGTAGGGAACTTAGTTTACCTTAGAGCAATGGCCTTTCTGTATGGACACAGGAAGACAGTTAATAATATGCTTTGTAACTTGGGAGCTGATTGACTCCAATACTTACTCCCGGGCATCTGCTTTCTCAACTCAGCTGCCCTTAGTTCCAAACACCCCCAAAGCAGGGTCCCGACAAGGGATGGAATGGACTCAGGGCAAGCTGTGAGCTACCCTGGCATCGAAATGGGCCAGGCCAAAGCGCCATAGTACTCAACTATAAGTTGAGAGCATGGTCATAGACAGATGCTGTCATGATCCAAAAGTAACAACGAGACTAGGACCCTGCTGGAGTTAGGAGGACTAACCTGGCCTGAGGACTGTGGTCTGGAATATATAGTGAATGTCCTCAGGGAGAACCAAACTTTAAGTTTATATCTCTCACTGTGCTCATACAGAATGACATTGCTAGAAATATTAGAAGTAAATTTACTGTAACTATTTAAGCGGATTACTAGCTGAGGAAGGAAGAAAGGGACACACCCTGACACATCCTTGTTTGGAACCCACCCCTGAGCGGATCTCCTAGTAATCTCATCAAAATCCTTAGATGAGATTTTGTTAATCTCCTCGAGAAATGGTCTTACCCTTCTTTGTTGATCTGTTAATGTTCAACCCACCTTTGTGTCACCACCCTATGTAATTCGCTATATAAACTAAGACTGGGGGGCACTGGGGGAGACAGAAGAAGGAGACAGAAGAGACAGAGAAGGAGACACGGGAGAAGGACAGAGAAGACAGAGAGAGGTCGGAAGAGACGAGAGGAGAGACTACAGAGGCAGAGACAGAGACACAGACAGAAGAGAGCACAGCGGCACACACAGAAGCAGAGCACGAGGAGCCGTCCCGACCCGGTCCTTACACAGCGGCTCGAGAGCACCGAACGTGAGCAGCACGTTCGAGAGAGAGCTGCCCCGGTGCCCGCGGACAGCAGAATGAAACAACACATCATTGCGTCTCCCCCTCCCGTGCGTGCACTGCCCTTGTGATATTTTACAGCTTGTAGACACAAGAACAGCTCACAGTACTATGCATTACACATAAATATTCGTGTTTTACACCCTATTTGCATTGTTTATATTACCTATTTGATCTACCAATATGTATGTTAACTGCGTATGCAGCTGACCCTCAGGCCACTGGGTGGCGCTGTGACTGTTTTGACCACCTTCAACAAAAGTGCAGCGCGAATTCCAGGGCTGCGGTGGGCAGTCTCCCGGTCTGTGGGTGTCCTTTTATTCCGGTGAATGCAGAACTTCTTCGTCTGAAGAAGCCCCATTTGTTCATCTCAACAGCACTGACTCCGAGTCATGGAGGGACCTGCCCGTTTTCCTCAGATACTTGATGGATTCGGGTCTGACAGCGAGGGCTTGACCTGACTATGGAGCACGGTGTAGAAAGGGGTCCGAGTTCATTATTTTGATATGACCGGTCAGTCTTCCCAGCACCATTTGCTCAAGAGGCTTTCCTGGCCCCACTCCCTGTTTTTGCTCCTTTGTCAGAGCCTGAAGAGTCCCTGGCTCTCTGCTCTACTTCCCCGGCCCGAGAGTCTGTCCGGAGTTGAGTTCCACCACCCTCCCTGATAACCACAATGTCAGAGCAGCTTGAAGCTGGGGAGAGAAACCCTCCCGTCTTCTTCTCCAGGACTGCTTCTGCTGCTTTGGAGAGGGTGGAAGTGGAGGGGATTACTCCAGATAAATGTCAAGTTTCTGACCAGAATAAAAAGATACCGCACAGACGTGAAGAAAGAACTCTGTCCAATACTCATCTGACAACGGGCTAATATCCAAGATAGAGAAAGCACTGGCAGAGCTTGACAAGGAAAAAAATTTTAAATGGGAGGAAGGACTGTACAGAAACTTTCTCAAAGATAAAAGACACACATGGCTAAAATGGCACAAGGAAAAAAATGCTTTGTATCACTCATCATCAGGGAAATGCAAATAGCAACAGGGAGGTACCATTTCCCGGCAGTCAGACAAGCATACATCACGAAGATCAAAACCAACCAGCACGGGGGAAAAGGGACCCTCCTTCATAGCTGGTGGGATAATGAGGGGCCCAGCCTTTTTGGAAAACAATATGAACACTTTTCAAAAAACTAGGAATTGAGCTCCCAAATGATTCAGCAATTCCTCTTCTTGGAATCTATTCCAAGGACCCAAAGACTCGATTCCAAAGAAATATCTGCAGTCCTAGGTTGCTTGGAGCACCATCGACAACAGCCCAAATCGGGAAACCACCGAAGTGTTCAAGAAACTACAGTACAATACACAACGGAATACTACTGGGCCATAAGAAAGGATGAAGCTGGGCTGGAGCAACAGCACAGTGGCTAGGACATCTGCCTCGCAGGTGGCCAATGTGGGTTCAATTCCGGGCATCCCAAATGGTCTCTCAAGCACTGCCAGGAGTGATCACTGAGTGCAGAGTCAAGAGTAACCCCTGGGCATCGCTAGGTTTGACCGAAAAAGCCCAAAAGGAAAACAAGAAAAACAGAAGAAGAAAAGAAAAGATCAAGTCATGCAGTTTTCTGCTGCTTGGATGGATCTGGAAAGTACCATGCCAGGTAAGGTTAGAGGGAAGGTGACAGATACTGAATGATGTCCCCACACGTAGGAGATAAAGGATGTAAGGAAAGGGAGTAACTGCCCAAAGGCACAGACCCTGAGCAGGGATACTGGGCCACAAGCAGCAAGTTCCCAGAGCAGCACGAGCGGCAGGGCTGGGGTAACAACGCGGGGACAGTGGCAGAGGGACTCCGATGGGTTGAGGGGAACAATGCTGGGACAGTGTTGGAGACTCGGGGGCTCACAGTGCTGGGACAGAGCTGGAGGGAAGCAGATGTGGTGCGGGGATGTTTCATGCATGAAACTCTCCGTTGGCAGTACTGTAAGTCATGGTGCCTATAATAAAATACAATTAGAGAAAAAGAAAAATTCCAGGTAGAAATTTGCTCTTTAAAAAAAATGAAGGACAAGGGGTCGAAGAGAAGGCACAGGAGATGAGGCGCTGGAATTGCACGTGTTCCACGCTGGTACGAATCTCGAACACCACCTAGTCCTTCAAGCACGGCCCGGGGCACTCCTGGTCACCACCCTAGTGGTGGCTGGATGTGGCAATTAAAAAAAAAAAAAGACTAGGCTTTCAGACAGTGGCCTTTCCCTTTCAGACAGGAAAGGGTCCCCTTTCCCTGCCAGAAGAGCAGAGAGGGGCAGCGGAAACTCACAGCACAGTGCTCTGGCACAGAGCCAGGCCCAGGCCCGGGTGAGTACTGGCCGCAGCTCTGCCCTCGGCCCACAAGCAGGAGGGAAAGGACGCTGCTTCACACACCGGAAACTAGGAGAATGGGAAAGCACCATTCACTTGAAATAAACACACCTGGAATTCAAAATAAAGGAGGAGAACGGTTTTTAACCTGGATTACAAAACAACAGAGAGATACTAATTACCAGCTTTTCAAAATGTTCTCAGAGTTGGGGAGTGGGAGGGAGCTGTGTGAGCAGCATCAGCAGTGCTCAGGGCTGACTCCTGGCTCTGTGCTCAGGGCTGACTCCTGGCAGGGGTTCGAGGATCCATAGCTGGAGCCAGGGATGGAACCCGGGCCAGCCACAGGCGAGGCGAGCATCTTACCTCCGTACCATCCCTTGGCTCCCAGAATTTTTTACATTGATATTTGGGCTCCTACTCAGTATGACAACTTTCAAAACTAGCGAGACGCCACACCGCACAAAAGGACGCCCAAATGGCAAGCACACAGATGCTCAGCGTCACAAGGGAGCCAAACTGTGAACCACCTGAGCATTAAGCACCAGAGAACTAAGAAGTGAAAGAGAACTAGGCTGGAGAAGCAAACACACCACACGGGAACACCCGCCGTGGGCGCCCGCTGGCGAAGCCCTGAGGACGTCTGCTGGCAGCAGAGGTCTGGACCCATGGTGCAGCTTTCACAGAAGCTCAAAAACGCTGTCGTTCTACTGAGCCACGTCACTCCCTCCCCACGCAGGGCAGACGGTCTCTCGCGCTCCTACCTGGTCGATATTGAGGCGAAGCGGCATCAGGGACACGCGCAAGCAGCACTCCTGCGGGGACTCGCCAGACTCAGGGCGCACGTGCAAGGCTTTCACCGTCAACTGCAGAGAAGAGAAGAGACTCCCAGGCCGTGCCTGTCACTCCCAAAGGCAAGCAAGGGGAACGGGAGGTCCCACTTCTACTTCCCATGCTGCAACAAACACGAATTTCCTAACAGTTTGGGTCACACGTTCCACTCCTCAAGAATCTGATTAAAGACTCTTGATTTTTTTTTTTTTTTTTTGCTTTTTGGGTCACACCCAGCGATGCACAGGGGTCACTCCTGGTTCTACACTCAGGAATTACTCCTGGTGGTGCTCAGGGGACCATATGGGATGCTGGGATTCGAACCCGGGTTGGCTGCATGCAAGGCAAACGCCCTCCCCGCTGTGCTATCGCTCCAGCCCCTCTTGATTCTCTTTAGAGTCTTTGTTTGTTTTTGGGGTGATACAGCCGGCGATGCACAGGGGTTACTCCTGGCTACACAATCAGAATTACTCCTGGCGGTGCTCAGGGGACCATATGGGATGCTGGGAATCAACCTGGGTTGGCCGCGTGCAAGGCAAACGCCCTCCCTGCTGTGCTACTGCTCCAGCCCCTAGATTCTCTACAGAGGGGAACATGCAGGTTAAAACGACTTGCTGGGCCTTGGAGCTAATCCAAGTCTAAAAACAGTTATTTTTAACTATTGGGCCCACAGTCTAAAAATAACCTTCATTTACAAGTGTAAGAAACTTGCAACACTTTCAATAAAACTCAGTCTGTCAGGAGACTTGTTTTCCTCAGTAACAACAAATCCACAGTTACAATGAACAGATCCTTAAAACCAATAAGCAAAATCATGTTGTGCTCTGTTTTGTGGGGCCACGCCCAGCAGGGCTCGAGCTTATTCCTGACTCTGCACCCAGGGGTCACTCCCGGCAGGCTGGGGGACCTACAGATGCCGGGACCTGACCTGAGTCAGCCGCGTGCCAGGCGAGCTCCCTACCTGCTCTACTAGCACTCCAGCCCAACATGCAAAATCATTTCGCAAACATAAAACTTTAAACAGTACACTGAACAGGGATTTCTCATCAAAATGAGGAAAGAGCTCCAGTAACCTCCCCCAGTCAAATTCTTCGCCAGTCACCCATGAAGAAACATCCCCCCCCACACAAGGCCTCCAAAGGTCCCCTCCGCACCATGTTGGAATGGGCCTTCCGAGGCATCTCCTTGCTGCAATACAGGTACAGAAACTTATTCATCTGCGACGTGGCCAGCCGGTCGCGGATCTCCAGGTCCTGCACGATGAACACCTGGCGGGAGACGGGGTGCTCCACGGGGCCGGGCTCCCCCTCGGGCCGGCACGGCGGGTACACCTCATGCTGGAACTTGACCTTCGAGGAGAGGGGACAGGCATCATCTTGCCACCCACACGCTCCCCTTCAGACACAAACTGGCACGTATCTCTTTCTAGGAATTCTCCCTCCGCTTCAGGGCCGAGGGACAAGCGACCTCACTCGAGCCTTCACTGTTTCCTTAGTCCCCAGGCACATGAGGGCCCCTGAGTGACACTTCTCACCTGCCCCGGCCACATTCCTTCTCCTTTCAGCAAGTGCCCTCAGAGGAAGATAACGTGTCTTGCCTCGCTATTAAACTGCTTGCAAACAAATCCATGGAGTCAGGGGGCAGTTCCAAAAGGGGCCAGAGATCAGAGCAGGTAAACGAGGGAGCCACCTCTGTGGTCAGTGCCCTACCACGTGGGGCTGGCCTAACTCGGGACAAGTTACGAGAGTGGGATGCGGATGACGTCCTTGGTGGCTGGGCTCACCGGACACTGGCGCTTGCCAAACCTGGCGCAGGTCCCGGGAGAGGCAGGCCAAGCCCCTGACCCTGCCCCGACCCTGCCCCCTACCCTGCCAGGCCGCCCTCCTCCGCGGAGGACCTTCCCCAGAAGCGCCATCTCACCTTGCTCAGCTGGATTTCCATCAGGAAGTCGGGGTTTCTTCCCTTGCCCCCGCAGGCCGGATGCCGCCCGTGTCTTGTGGGGGTGTGAGAAGGCGAACTGTGGGGACTGCTATCAAGGGAGGGAAAGCTTCCGTCAATGCTCTTTTCACAGAAAAACCATCAGTGGCAGCAGGACCAAGATGGAAAGAGACAACCACTTCCTACTATGATCCCACATTTCCACACACTGCATGGCTCCTAATCAAAGCCACATCCTCCACACGGGAGACAGGGAGAGCACGAGTATTGCCAGAGGGCGACCAGCTGCTTGCTAAAGGAACCCCCAAATGCTGCTGATCGTATCCCGGGACTCAGAAATGAAGCCTCCTTGTCACATCAAAACCCTTTCTGAGTACAAGTCCTAGAGAGCCAACTTAAGACAGCAACGAACTGCAACAGAGTTACAGGAGTTTCAAAGCTCTCCTGTGAAGAGAGAAAGGGATTCATCTGGGCAGCGCTTTGCCCCAAGGGACGACCCCAGGAAGGCTCTCCTGCCCCCCTCAACCCAGAGGCCGCTGCTCTGGAAGGCCCCACCTGCCCACGAAGGCCACCTGCTCCTGCAGGGTGCTGGGGGCAAGGGCACAGGGCGCCTCCCCGGCTCACGTGGACGTGGCTCCCTTGTGATGGCAGGGCCGGGCGGGGCTTCCTCCTTTTAGTGACCAAGCGTGGACACCGGCTCTCACCCAGCAGGCTACCCAAACTTTCTGCTGAGTAAGAGGTGACCAAGTCACTGTTTTAATAAAAACACAAGGCAGATGGGTTCCCTGGTCGAAAGCTCTATTATATTTAAATAACAGCTTAAATACTATTTTATTAATACTCTTGAATGAATAAAGTGCTCAGTTTTCTGCACAACCAATTAGCTAGCCAAACAAATTTGGATAAAAGTTAACTTACACGTAACTTTTAGCTGGAGAGGGAGGAGGAACTGTTCCAAAATCTTTCCCACCATAGAGATGCCAAACGAGAGAGACTTCCTTAACGACATAACGGACAACAGGAACGGGGAAGTGTAGCGGGGCTTTGCTCGTATCTGTCTTTTTAACCGGCAGACTGAAATAATTATCTTTTATCACAATAGCATCATCAACCATTATTTTCACAACTGGTTCTTCTTCCTTCTCCTAAAATGAAAAACAGTTACCACAGACCGCTGACGATGAGAATCATCTCAAGAGGATTTCTTGTTGTTCCATTCCTTTCTATTTTTTAACAAGTTTAATATAAAAAATAAGATAATTGCTAACTATCAGATTAGATATTCCTTCTGAGTAGTCATAAAACAGATTTTAATCTCTGCAAATCACTCTTGAGGATTTTTTTGTAGTTTAAATGGCTTCTACTACTTGCATAATAATAAAAGGTATGAATTGTGTGTGGGGGGTATACAATTCTATTTGCATTTATTTAATTCAAAGTTAATACTGCATTTTCACACTTGACAAGCCTCACTCAATATACTGACCAAACTGCCTTATCCCTTATAGGCTAGCTCAACCTATTCGGCTACTACTGGGCACTTAGTAACATATAAACACTTAAACGGTAAAATGATCGTGTATTTATTTTACAATGGCAATTCATAGATTGCATACTTATTTTACTAAGTCCAATATTTAATATTTTTTACATTTTTTATTTTTTAATGTAGATGACTGATTCATATGTTCAATTCTAACATCTTAACCACTTATAAATTCTGAGTTCATCAAATCCAGGCTGTATTTTTATCTGTGAGCGTAAGTCTCCAATAGAACTTATACATATCACAAACTCCTCAGCCTTCACAGCAACACATCTTCCCCAGCTCTCGGACACGTGACCCGGGGACCCTTCTCCTGCCACTGCTTGTCCCTGCCCTGTGAGATTCTGACTGCCAACCACAGTTACAGCTCGGTGACCCAGGTAGGGAATTTTGCAAATCCAGAATATTCTTCTCAAATCTGAGAGGAATAACAAACATCTGCAAAGCATCAACAGTCAATTATAACCCAAAATAATTTTGAGCTGCAAAGAAAACTAACAAAATCTGAGAGAACTTCAAATGTCCTTTGGCCAATCTGTAACACCACCTGAAGGCCTCAATGACGCCGCCAAGTTCTTACCTGTACTGCTGCCTTGGGTGCAAACAGAATGCAAAAGTCATCGTTCTCTGTGGGCACGAGTGTCATCGCGTCACTGATCATGTGGTGAGGGACGGAGGCGTAGGTGGGGCCGGGCTCCTGGGACACGCTCCCGCTCTCGTCGGGGAAGAGGAAGAGGTCTGAGCAGCAGGGCTCCTGCGCCGGGGAGCTCCCCTCCACAGCTCCTGGGGAGAGACCGCGCCATGAAGGCCTGCCGCACCCGGGCAGCACCCAGAGCCCTCAGCACTCACCGGGCCTTGGGATCACACGCGTCAGACACACCCTAGGCTAAGTGCGCCCAGCTCAGTCGCTCCCCGGTATCTTATATAGCAGTCCCTGACTCCTCGTCAGCACAGCTGCAAGCGTGAGGGTCTCTGAGAAGATAGCGCCTGGAGCTCCAGAGAGTGACAGGCAGCCTCCGCGGGGACCGGGTGCAGGGAAGCCCGGGGTTTCGCAGAAGACGCCCCTGCTGACTGGAGCCGGGCTTCAGCTGGGCTCTCAAACTGACACTGAGTCCCACGGGGAGGGACGGGGGCCTCAGACACAGCAGCCACCGAGCGACACACTGCAAGGAGAGGGACCCTCCCGACACCTGCAGTGCCTGCCTGCCGAGACAGGCCACGTCTGCCTGCAGGCAGAGGCAGTGGGGGAAACGCACGCCGCCTGTCTCGCCTGCCTGGAGGAGGGACACATCCCGCACAGCAAAACCAAAAAGGCCGCTGCTTGGGGTCCTGCCTACCCGACTCGGATGGGGCCGGGGCGCGGCGCAGTGAGGCAGCCCTGGTCTCTGGGCCGCCCGCCCCACACAGACGCCCAGGGAGCTCTCCGCAGCGTTCACCAGGGGAGAGGATGCGAACGCACACCTGGACACGTTCACCTCACACGTTAGAGGGCTGCCTTTTCACCATTCCCCCATCAAACCAGACGCTCTCCCGCGGCCGGAGGGCCCTGAGCTGAACAGGCGGCACTGAGCCGCCTTGCTCTCAAGGGGCTCACTGAAGAATCTCTGTTGTTGGTTTTATTTTGTTTTGTTTGCTTTGGGGCCACAGTTGGGAACGCTCAGGGCTTTCTCCTGGCTCTGCACCAAGGAATCACTGCTGGCGGGGCTCAGGGGACCAACGGTGGTGCTGGGATTGAACCCAGGTCAGCCACACGCAAAGCAAATGCCCTCCCGCTAGACTACCGCTCTGACACCCCTGAAGGGATTTTAAATTCTTCTATGGCGGCGCCTCGGTCATACTCAGCCTTCTAAACGCCAAGAGCCTCGTACAGAACCCTGTATACTGACACTGCTCAGCAAACAGTCACTGACACTCCTCCTCTCACCTTAGCCACGGATATTACAAATAATGTATGTATGGAGTTAAAAGTTCCCATTTGCCTCAGCTCAGTGTGATTTTATATTACAATGAAAACATTTAAAGTCAAACTTCTCTAATACTCCATGGTTACCTCAGGGCTACCCTGAGCTGGAAACACTCGGCTTTAACCTCCAAGGCCACTAGTGAACAGCTACAGTGATTAAGGCTTCATGATAGGGCATACCCGGGATATTGGTGGTGGGGAATGTGCACTCGTGGAGGGATGGGAGTGTGATCATTGTGAGATTGTAACCCAAACATGAAAGCTTGTAACTATCTCATGGTGATTCAATAAAATTTAAAAAAAAAGAAAAGAAAAGAAAAGAAAAGAAAAGGCTTCAGGACAGGCCGGGAAGAGCCCTCGGTGGGCTGAGCACATGCCACACATGCAGGGGGGCTGGGTTGAATCCCCAGTGCTACATGGCCCCCCAAACACCCGTAGGAGCAACCCCCATCACAGAGCTGGGATTAGGCCCCAAGTACCACCAGGTATGGCCCCCAATTTTTTAAATTTATAATACATAGAAATAGCCATGTTTACCCAAATGGGAAAAGAAAAAAATTTAATAGACCAATTTCCAAACATTTAGATGACTGACTTAGGCTTCAGAACTTTCTGGATCCTGTTTATTCAGCTTTATCCAAACGTTATTTTTGAAAGCTTTTACAAAGAGCTGTGACGTTTATCCCGGTCACCCCCAGGGCTGGTAGGCAATCAGGGCTCGTGCCAGCCTCGGTGCTTCTGCTAACCCGGGTACCTGACAGGCATGCCATCTCATCTCCCACACACCTACATTCTACCCACTCCTACGTGCGGGAGACCAAAACTCAGACCTCACACCTGTCAGGCAAGTTCTATACTACTGAGTTATATAGCCTCAGTCCAGGCTCTACTTTTAAAATACCTTTTAAAAAGTGCAATTTTTAAAATAGCTTTCACTGAAGTCTAACAAAGTCCAACGTTCCTGAACAGTGGAATACACAGAACATTCTAAGTGTCATTTCTCAATCTAAACACTGGGCTCAGTCTGGTCTCGTGTAGTTTGCTTTACTGAACTAAAAGGCACGAGGAAACCAAAGTCCCTCCCACGCCCTGGAAGCATCTTCACCTGCTGAATGCCCGGTGCCTTCATGCCCTAACGCCCACCCGGCTCACACTTGCTTGTGCCCTGAAGGACTGCCTGGGGGATGCTCTAAGCGCACAGAGGAAGCCTCCCTCTCGGCACCAGCGCTCCCGGGACACGGGTCCCGACCTGTGTCGCCACTGGAAGCCTCCTTCTCGGCACCAGCGCTCCCGGGACACGGGTCCCGACCTGTGTCGCCACTGGAAGCCTCCCTCTCGGCACCAGCGCTCCCGGGACACGGGTCCTGACCTGTGTCGCCATTGGACTGTGGTTTCGCGGATGCGGCCTGCTGCATGTCAATCTCCTCCATGGCATCACTCATCAGGTCTCGTAAAATCTGCTGGTCGGCTTCCGGAAGCACTGGCCCACGGGAGGATGTCCGGCCACTGGAATCTACCTACAGCCAAAACCCTTCATTAAAAATAACTGAAAATGCTCCGAAAAGCAAACCGATAGTGATTTTGTCCTAGAAACACGACACTTTACAAAAACATCCGAAAAAGGAACATAGATCTTTCTGCTTAGTGGCTATTCTGCTTTCACTTTGAACCTGTAACGTCACCATGAGCACCCTAACAACCACTAGCCCGTGAGAATCAGTGTGTGTCTGCCTTCGAGCCAGCACAACGATCTGGGACCTGGGAGAAGCGGCACAGGACAGGGCAGGGGGAGCTAGAAGCCCCGCAGCGGTATGGGGAGAGAGAAGTACTCAGTTAGATCCGCTAACTCTACAATGTCAAGAACTGTGCTTTACAAGCTGATAGCTGGTCTCAAGCGTATGATATTCCAGCCCCACCCCAGCTCCCGTGCCCACCTCCCCCCACCAGGGCTCCCCTGCTCTCTCCCGCCCCAAAGCCTGATTTCTAGAAATCAGTGAAGACCACAGGGAGCACACACAGAAGGGAACAGCCACTGACGGGGGATCATGCGCTTTACCCTCAGGCAGCTGCCTGGCCCTTTTGGTTAGGGAACTGGGGATAGATGTTAAACCATCTTAAATAACTTTCAATGAACTGAAGAACGTCCTTAAGAGAATGATGAAGAGGGAGTGTCCGTAAATGCCTTAACTCAGTGAGGCCCTAGAAGGAGCAAGGAATTAAGAAAGAAAGCGCAGCGCAAATTCAACAGCGTGGCAGCACAACCACTGCGAGGCCTGCCAGGGTCCGAGAGAGCCCGTAGTGGGGCCTAGAGGATCCTGAGAAAGGGAAACACGGACAAAGAGAAAAGCCCCCCAGCACGGACAAGCTCAATCCAGACAGAAAAGTGGGCTGCACGGTGACACTGAAGTCAAAATATCTGGATTCTGGGGGGCTGGAGCGATAGCTCAGCGGGGAGGGTGTTTGCCTTGCATGCGGCCCACCTGGGTTCGATTCCCAGCATCCCATATGGTCCCCTGAGCTCAGCCAGGGGTAATTCCTGAGTGCAGAGCCGGGTGTGACCCAAAAAGCAAAAAAATATATATATCTGGATTCTGGTGCTGCTTTTACTAATTAGCACAAACTGTCTAAACCCGATGGGCCTTAACTTCGTTTTTATTTCGGCACCCTGATTTATGAAGCTTGTTTACAGAGCTCGGGCATTTGAAGCTCCAACTCCAACCCCCCGCCCCCTCCAGCATCCTGCAGCAGCGAGCCCAGCTTCCCTTCTCACTCCCCAGTCCTCAGCACTCTATTTTTTTTTTGTAATTTATTTATTATAGTTTGGATCACATCTTATGCTAGTATTGATTTATAGTTTTGAAGCATTTCAGGGGTGGAGGTGGGAACTTAAATTACCTATAAAAGTAGAAGTTTGTCTGTGTTCTCTCTACCGCATGACTGGTAACAAAAAAGATAAAATTGTACAAATGTTTTTAGGTAATAATGTCACGATCTGCCTCACACCCTCTCAAAACAGTTCCGCATGTAACTTGGACATAAGAAATTCTTGGAGGGGCCGGAGCGATAGGATAGCGGTGAGAGCGTTTGCCTTGCACATGGCCGACTCAGGTTCAATCCCCGGCATCCCATATGGTCCCCCGAGCACCGCCAGAAGTGATTCCTGAGTGCAGAGCCAGGAATAACCCCTGAGCATCTCGGGTGTGACTAAAAAGAAAAAAAAAAATTCTTGGGACTGGACAGGTAAGTCGGCAGGCGCTCGTCTTCCACGCAGCTGAGCCCGGTTCACTCTCCAGCGCCCCTGAGGGCTGCCCAAGCCCACAGGAGTCATCCCAGAGAGCGGACAGGAGTAAGCCCTGAGCACCACTGGGTGTGGCCCAAAAACAAAACAAAACAAAAATATGTTCTTACACGATAAATACTTTTTTCAGGAGAAAATACAGTTGGAGAAAGCATTCTGTGGACTGAGAAGCTCAGTGCTCTGAAACAAAGAACCTCCAACAGCAGGTAGAAAGGTTTCCCCAGGGGCGCACAGAATCACCTTTCCAGTCCCAGTGCCACCTTCTGGCTGTGGGAAAGGAACCCGTGGTGGGTGGGGCCGCCGCCCCGGTAAGGACAGAGCTGTACCTTGGCCTTCCGGGGAGGAGCCCCAGGCTTCACGGCCGCCCTGCCGGCTGCGTGCAGGTCCCCGTAGCTGGCGATGTACTGAATGAGATTCATTAGGGCGGCACAGGAGTCTGAGCACGTCCTGATGTGGACACTGTCGCTGGAGCAGTGTAACTCAAAGCGCGGCGACGCCTAGGGGACGCAGGGGAGAAAGAAGAAAAACGTTTTCCAAAAGGAACAAAAATCCTCTTCTGTATAGCCGCAAAACTGTCTCTTTTGCACATCCTGAATAAACACGATATGATCATTTTTCTTGCTTCAGGAGGTATTTGTAACTCGTATTATTTATTTTTGACACTACCAGGGCTCACGCCCAGAATTATGCATGGCGCAAGTGCCTTACCTGAGAGCCAAATGTGCAGCCTCACTCAACTTTTAAATATATTATTGATTTGTGAAATTAGGAAAAATAATTTTATAGTAAACTCAACAGACTGATTTTTAAGTCTCTCAAAAAACAGGACTTAGGCTGCCGAGATGTGACCTCGGGGGCCGCACGCGCGTGCGGCTCCTCTGCAGCTGCACGAGCGTGAATCCAGACCCAGCTGAACCAACTTCAACATAGGCAGCTACTTGCAGATTGTCTCCAGCCAGAGAACTAAGCCGCGACCCCATGCCCGCCCAGGAGGGGAAAGGTATTTCTCTCTCTCACCTGTCCCTTCCCGGGGATGAAGGGCGTGGGGACCGCCATATTATGACGACCACAGATGGGGTTTACAAGCTTGCAATGATCGAATATCCGGAAGAAATCTCCCTGGACTTAGTTGTAAAAGCACAGAAATACAAAACCTCATTTCTCTTCACAACAGGTCTGACTCTAGTGGGGTGCTCTTAATAATAATGGTGAGGTTTGTGTTGAAATATTGAATGTAACCAAAGTAAATAGAAAGTAAAGTGAAATTTATCAGTTACAAGGTGGGGGAGGTTCGGGGGTGGGCGGGATGGGAGGTGTACTGTGTTTTTTTTTTTTTTTTTTGTCTTCGGTGGTGGGATATGGGCACTGGTGAAGGGATGGTTGTTTCAGCATTGTATGACTAAGACTTAAGCCTGAAAGCATTGTAATTTTCCACATGGTGATTCAATAAAATAAAATTTTAAAAAAAACAGGACTTAAATAAAAGTTTCATTATTTTAAGAACTTACCTGCTCTCCATCATCAGAATCTGATTTCACTGCAGTTATAGTTAATTCCAAAAGCCCCATATCCATCACACGAACATAATCTGAAATTTTAGAAAGAGGTGTCTTAGTATAGTTTTCAAAGAGTTTGCACAACCAACAATAAAACTAGTATTTCTGGGGCTGGAGCGATAGCACAGCGGGTAGGGCGTTTGCCTTGCACGTAGCCGACCAGGGTTTGATTCCCAGCATCCCATACGGTCACCTGAGCACCATCAGGGGTAATTCCTGAGTGCAGAGTCAGGAGTGATCCCTGTGCATTGCCGGGTGTGACCCAAAAAGAAAAAAAAAAAGCCAAAAAACTAGTATTTCTTTCAAATCAGTAGTAAATAGTACTACAGATATTTATAACACAGTGGAAATAAAGCTTCAACCTTAAATTAAAAAAAAACACAATTCACTTTATTTTAGTTTGAAACAAAATTTGTCTTAAACTGCACTGTAGCACTGTCATGTTAGCCTGTTGTTCATCGATTTGCTCAAGTGGGCACCAGTAACGTCTCCATTGTGAGACTTGTTGTTACTGTTTTTGGCATATCGAATATGCCATGGGTAGCTTGCCAGGCTCTGCCATGTGGGTGGGATACTCTTGGTAGCTTGCCAGGCTCTCCGAGAGGGATGGAGGAATCGAACCTGGGTCAGCCATGTGCAAGGCAAACAGCCTATCTGCTGTGCTATTGCTCCAGTCCATACATTAAACATAATATATAAAAATTTGATGCAATTAGCTGATACCACGACATCTAAACTTCAAAGATGTACTTAATAAGATCTTGAGTGCACTGGCATTAACCCAGAGTTAAAATGCTTAAAAGTGCCGGCACACAGGGCAGAGAGACAGTGCACCAGACTGAGTCGCATTCTGCACGTGAGGACCAGCTCAATCCCTGGTACCACGTGGTAACCCGAGTCACGCCAGGATCAACCCACGGCATAGAGCCAAGAGTAGCTCGTAGGCTCTCCAACCTGCTGTGACCCCCAAACAAAACAGACAAAATATACACACATAAAATAGATACAATGACACTATTCCAGTTTTTAATTCCTACCTCTATTTAAATTTACAGTGACCGTATTACACTTGTCAGACAGATGTAAGGCAGCTTCATCCAAGATTATTCTGAGAAAAAAATAAAAATCATCAGCACACGAACCTCAAATAGTCCACACAATCACTGTATCGTTGATTATTACTCTCTGCCCAAATTCACAATGTCTAAATTATGAAAATAAAGCATGTTAAGTATTGATAGAACTGAATACAAATTCTATGTTTGAAAGGTCAAGTAAGGACTCGCAAGACAGCGCGGGAGCCAGGGGCTTGTCAGGCAGGTGGGCAGCTCAGGTTCAGTCTCTTGCACTGCAGATGGTTCCCTGCTCTCCAAATTCCCACTGCCCCCCACCCCCGCCCTCCGCCACCGTCCACTCTCAGCACTGCCAGGAATAATTCCCGAGCACAGAGTCAGGAGTAAGCTCTGTACATAACAGGGTGTGGGCCCCCAAACTAAAATTTAAATAAAAAGTAAAGAGCTACAAGGATTAATTTCTTCCCTAAAATGAAATACAGTAAGTATCAGAATAGATGGGCAACGTCATATGAAAGTCAGGCTAGAGATATAGTACACAGGGAGGCTGCTTGCCTTGCACGCAGCCGACTTGGGTTCGATCCCCAGAACCCCAGGTGATCCCCTGAGCACAAAGCCCAGGAGTAATTCCTAAGCACAGAGGCCAGGAGTAAGCCCTGAGAACTGCCAGGTGTAGCCAAAAAACAAACAAAAGTAAAACTGAGTAACCTGAGGGACCCAACTACTAGTAAAAGGATATTCATTTAGGGTGGGGACAGACAGCAGGCAGAGTACTTGACTCGCATGCTGCCAACTAGATCCCAGATCCAGTTATAGATCCCAGGCTAGATCCCAGAACCCCATATGCCCACCCCACCCCACCCCCTACCAGGACTGATCCCTGAGCACAGGGGAGACCTAAGCCCTGAGTACCAACAAGGATGGTTCCCAAACAAAACAAAACAAAGAATATTGAATTTAATGTTTTTAAAACAGGATCGTGACATCAGTCTGATGGTTTATATGGAAACCACTGATATGTTCTGGGCAGTGATATTAGTACGTACAGGCAGATACAAACATACCTGAGAGTAGAAGAAGATTTGTCCAAGGCAACACTACTAGAAACGCTGAAAGTTTCCACAGTAAGAAGAGATCGGATCGGCAAGTAAAGAGGCCTACGCCCAAAAAGAAACAGCATATCAAGCAATGCAAGAAAGAAATCTTTTATTATTTTTCTCTTTAAAAAGTTTTTAAATCATTTAGAATTCCTGGAGCATGTGACTGCAAATGCGGCCACGCAGCATTTTACACTCTACACACTGATGCACCAGAAGTAGCACACACTGGACAGGATGCAAGAGGGAAGGCAACATATCTCAATTAAAAAAATACTAGCACACAAGACTCAACCTGTCCCAGCAGGTTAGTAACCTCTTATAGAAGGGCTCAACGGCTTCAGAGTGAGATACAGCAATTCCTCACACACTTTCTTCTAAGGAAACCTTTTTAGATCAGTTTTAGAAAATTATTCATAACAATACAAAATAAACTTAGGGCCTGTTATTGGGGCAGACTTGGTTGGCAGTTGGAAATATTCAAAATGATGGTTGTGGGTAAGGTGTAATGGTGGTGGGGTTGGTGTTGGAATATTGAATGTAATAAATTCTTATGAAGAACCTTCTGAAAATAAAATTTAATTTTAAAGTTTTAAAATCTATTTTTAATTAGGAATTGTGACTGATAAAGGTACTGATGTTAGTTTTAGGTAGACAATATTTCCACACCAATCCACCAGTGTCGACTTCCCTCCACCAGGGTCCCCATATTCCCCCCGCAGCCCCCCACGCCAGCCCCCACCTGTCGCCTTGACAGGCACATTGCAAAGTTCCAGTGGCTGCAGCTTAGATCTCCTGTTTTCAGTGTTGCTGAGTCTGTGCTTTGGATCTACGGCTATGGATCACCCACCCACATCACCACGCCTGACCCCTGCTCACCCGTTACTTCTCAGTCTCTTCTTCCCCTCTTGATTTCTTTCCTTTTCTGTCCTTCTCCTTCCTATACTCTGGGGTCAAGGATGTTCTGGCTCCCCCCTTACACATCACATTTCCTCGCCCAGATATTCTATGTGCCACACATAAGTGAGATCATTCTGTGTTTGTCTTTCTAAGACAGAAATCCTTTAAAAAGAGCATTTTGAACTGTAACTCTAGTGATCTATGCATCTTTCCAAACCTTAGTATACATTTTAAATAAACAGAACTTTATTATTTTGTTCCATTTGTGAACTAACCTATAATCCAGAGCACAGCTCCAGAGATGAACGTGGAAAGTCGTGAATGAAGTTGGAGGGCTATATCCCAGGACAGGCTCATCAGCAATATTCAAGAAGTATAGAATCTATAATCACAAAAATATAAAATGCCCTGCTTTAGAAGAAAAAAAAAGGTTTTTTTTTTTTTTTTTTTTTTTTGCTTTTTTGGTCACACCTGGCAATGCACAGGGGTTACTCCTGGCTCTGCACTCAGGAATTACCCCTGGCGGTGCTCAGGGGACCATATGGGATGCTGGGAATCGAACTCGGGTCGGCTGCATGCAAGGCAAATGCCTACCCGCTGTGCTATTGCTCTAGCCCCAAGGAAAAAAAAAAAAGTTTTGATATGATATCTTAATACCGATAGAAAGCAAATATCCCATAGAAAAAAAAGCAATTATTTATTGGAAAATTATAATGCTAAAAGAAAAAGAATCCCTTTAAAGGAATTAATTTCAAATGATATTTGCAAAACTAGAATCCGAAATGAAGAAGTCCATCTAACAACTGCAATGCTACAAAAAGCTCAGAAAAATCATATAAATTTAACAAAGTAGGTATATTTTTATGGTATTTTACTAGGAACAATTCTTGAAAATAACAAATTTTGCTACAGACTACAAAAGCCAGCCTTGTAGTTTTCTCTGCGATTCACTGCTGGGAGGAGCTCCTATGCCTTCTCTGATACCAAGCTCAGGCCTCCTCCCCAGAATGAATTCTCCTGTTTCTAGCAGAAGCAAGTAAGTAGGGCCGGGAGCTAACTCAATAGGACAGAGCCCATGTTTGCATGCAGGAGTCCCAGGTCTGAACCCGGACCTGGAGCCCTGAGCAGTGCCAGGAGCAAACTCCAAGCACTGAGCCAGTAGTAATTCCTGAAGAACACCAGGATGGCCCCAAACCAAAAAATAATAAAATAAAAAGAAATGTATTGATGTAAGAGCAAATCAGGAGCTTTGACTAAATCTGTCCCTTATAGCCAATTCAGTGTTCATATAACTTATTTCTCTGAATTTTAAATATACACACATATATGTACAAAAATGAAAGACTTCATATTTCCTACATGCTTCTATGGGCAAAAGCCTTGCTGTGAAATGCTTAGTGCCCAGACTGATAATGCGAAAGCCAATCCACTCTGGGGTGGGGGAGGTGTGCTTTCTGACCCAAGAGGCGTACACAGCAGGCGGCCTGCTCCCTGTGGGAGCACACAGCTCGGGTGCTGCACTTCCCTGCGTGTCTCTGTCCAGGTCCAGCCCAGTGACTGCGCCTCCTACCTGCTCGTGCCAGCTGAGCCCGGAAGGCAGCATTCTGTGCTGGAGAGTGGCTCCTTTCAGTCCGACGGCAATCAGAAACTCCTAGGCAGAAAACCACATGAAGAATGACATATATCACCCAAATAATCCTGTAATTCAGCACGAGATCTTTTTCTAAGAAAATTAACAAGACACCTTTAACATAATCCCTTTTAGCTAGATATCAAATCAACAGCAAGTACTTAAAATGACATAAAAGTTAAAAAAAAAAAAGAACCTTGGTGTTGGACTCTGACTTATCAGATATTATTTTAACGGCAACAGAGAGCATGTTTGAAGAGTCTCCTCCGACACCGTCTGAAGAGGCTCTACTGACGCCGTCTTCCTCAGAGGAATAAATGGTAGGTTCCAGCCAGTGAGGGCGGGCCACGCTGGGCAGACGTGTTTCCGTAGGAAGAATCACTCCATCCACGATGCCTACAACCACCACATGAAAATGGAAAGATAACAAAATTAGTTGGCAGCAGCCCAAGCCTTCTGTAATTCCAGACAAAAGTCCACAAATTTCCAATGATTATGACAAGATTCTGGAGATAATGAGCCAAAAATCATTTGGGCATTAATAATCCATGTCTTTCTAATGTTGACGTGACTGAGAGCACCCAACTTAAAGCTAAGATTTTAAATGCTAGAAAATAATAATTAAACAGAAAGCAGAGATTAACAGTATTGAAAATCCTGTTATCTAAATAAAATAATAACAGTAAAGAATTGTCTTGCATGTCTCCATAAGAGAGAGCTTGGTATTATATAATAGCCTAGTTCTTCCTCTTGGAGAACCTGACAAGCTACCGAGAGTGTATTGGGAGAGCCTGGCAAGCTCCCCATGGCATATTGATATCCAAAATACAGTAACAGATATATACATACCTCTCGGAGAGCCTGGCAAGTTACCCGTGGCGTATTCACTATGCCAAGAACAGTAACAATAGGTCTCATTCCCCTGACCCTGAAAGAGCCTCCAATTGTTGGGAAAGACGAGTTAGGAGAGGCTGCTAAAATCTCAGAGCTGGGTGTAATAGAGACGTTACTGGTGCCAGCTTGTGTAAATCGACGAACAATGGGATGACAGTGATACAGTGACAATTTCTCCATAATGCCCCAAAGTAGAGAGAGTATGGGGGAAATTGTATGCCATAGAGGCAGGGGGAGGATTGGAAAGAGGGGATATTGGTGCTGGAAAATGTGCACTGGTGGAGGGATGGGTGTTCAATCATTGTATGACTGAAACTCAAGCACAAAAACTTTGTAACTATCTCATGGTGATTCAGTTAAAAAATTAAAAATAAATTAAGAAAAAAAAGAATTGTCTTGCATGCAACAGACCCTGATTCAGTTCCCGGCATCACATACAGCTCCCCAGAAAATGCCAGGGGTCACTCCTGAGCACAGAGCCAGGAATAACCCCTGAGCACTGTTGAGTGTTGCCCAAGTTCCCACCCCCTAAAGAAATAATCAAGCGAATGGAAGATGCCACTTGCAAAAGTCTCCTGTCTGATTCCATTTGTGTGAAACACCCTGAGTGTACAAATCCATGAAGACAGGAAGATGACCGACTGTTCAGGCCTGGGGGACTGGGACTGAGAGGTGGGCTAGGGCTAAGGGGCACAGTTTCTCTGGGGTGATGAAAGGTTCTGAAGTTGATCACAAAGACAGTTGCACAACTCTGTAAAACAGTAACCACTGCTGAAACATTTTTTTCTTTTCGGGTCACACCTGGCGATGCACAGGGGTCACTCCTGGCTCTGCACTGAGGAATTGCTCCTGGCGGTGCTCAGAGGACCATATGGGATGCTGGGAATTGAACCAAGGTCGGCCACATGCAAGGCAAAGCCCTACTTGCTGTGCTATCACTCCAGCCCCATGGCTGAAACATTCTTTAAATGGATGAACTGTCTGATATAAGGACTGTATCAATAAAATTGTCACTGTCACTGTCGTCCCGTTGTTCCTCGATTTGCTCAAGCAGGCACCAGTAATGTCTCCATTGTGTGACTTGTTACTGTTTTTGGCATATTGAATCCTTCATGGGTAGCTTGCCAGACTCTGCCATGTGGGCGAGATACTCGTGGAATCTTGCCGGGCTCTCCAAGAGGGGCTGAGGAATCGAACCCAAGTCGGCTGCGTGCAAGGCAAACGCCCTACTCACTGTGCTATCGCTCCAGCCCCACTACTGAAACAATTTTTTTAAAGTGGATGAACTGTATGATATAAGGACTTTTTCAATGAAGTTGTAGTAAAAAAAAAACAACAAAAAAAAACGAAGTTCAATATCTAAGTTACTGTTAGGTATTACATTGCCAGAGTAATAGGAAATGACTCAAATAGCTTGGTTCTCAATGTTTCTTACTAGACACGTTAAGTCAGTGTGCCAAACACAAACATTCCACACTTGTCCTACCTTTGTGGTACAGACTGAAACTGCTGGTGTGGAGACAGATGTAGTGCTTGTCGTCAAAACCCTCATAGTTTGTCACACAAAACAATGAGCCACCACTGAATTCCAACCAGAATTCACCATGCTTGTTTTCCAGCAGATCTCCGTTTTCTTGCTAGCCAAAAG